>NW_026735763.1:0-102000 GCF_949786415.1 Peromyscus eremicus | reverse complement strand
CACACGGCCATATCTAGTTCAATTCTGCTTAGGAACCTGACAAGAACAGTAGCTCCTCTTCTGTCCAATACACTGTACTGCTGAGAACAGACAACAGTGCTATTAGTCCTGTGTATGGCAATGGCAGCACAACAGTGCCTCTTCTTACCATAAAACAACTCTTGCTCGTAGGACCAGAAACTGCATGTGATTACACACCATTTAGGACTGGGAAACAAACTCTAGCTCGCCTTACAAGAAACACACTCTGCTTTAGAGAAAAGAGCACTCTTCTACTCTACTGTGTTTCCTATAGGGCCAGAACAGTGAGCTTGCTCAGAAGAAAAGAACTGTGCTTCTTACACACACGGGCCATATGTAGTTCAACTCTACTTAGGAAACTGAAAGAACAGTATCTCCTCTTCAGTCCAATACACTGTACTTAATGGGAACAGATGCGAGTGCTATTTGCAGTGTGTATGGCAATGGGAGCACAATAGTGACTTTCCTTACCAGAAAAGAAATCTTGTTCGTAGGACCAAAAACTGCATGTGATTCAACTCCATTTAGGACTGGGAAACAAACGCTAGCTCGCCTTACAAGAAACACACTCTGCTTTTAGGAAAGGGCACTCTTTTACTCTATTGTGTTTCCTATAGGGCCAGAAGAATGAGCTTGCTCAGAACAAAAGAACTGTGCGTCCAACACACACCGACTATATTTAGTTCAACTCTGCTTAGGAAACTGACAAGAACAGTAGATCCTCTTCAGTCCAATACACTGAAGTTGCTGGGAACAGACACGAGTGCTATTTGCCCTATGTATGACAATGGGAGCACAATAGTGACTCTTCTTACCAGAAAACAACTCTTGCTCGTAAAAACCAGAAACTGCATGTGACTCAACTCCATTTAGGACTGGGAAACAAACGCTAGCTCACCTTACAAGAAACACACTCTGCTTTTAGGAAAGGGCACTCTTCTACTCTAATGTGTTTCCTATAGGGCCAGAACAGTGAGCTTGCTCAGAACAAAAGAACCATGCTTCCTACACATACGGGCCAAATCTAGATCAAGTCTGCTTAGGAAACTGACAAGGACAGTAGATCCTCTTCAGTCCAATACACTGTACTTGCTGGGAACAGAGGCGAGTGCTATTTGCACAGTGTAGGGGAATGGGAGCGCAACAGTGACTTTCCTTACCAGAAAACTACTCTTGCTCATGGGACCATAAACTGCATGTGATTCAACTCCATTTAGAACTGGGAAACAAACACTAGCTCGCCTTACAAGAGACACACTCTGCTTTTGAGAAAAGAGCACTCTTCTGCTCTACTGTGTTTTCTATAGAGCCAAAACAGTGAGCTTGCTCAGAACAAAAGAACTCTGCTTCCTACACACACACCGGGCATATCTAGTTCAACTCTTCTTAGGAAACTGACAAGAACAGTAGCTCCTCTTCATTCCAATAAAATGTACATGCTGGGAACAGATGCCAGTGCTATTTGCCCTGTGTATGGCAATGGGAGCGCAATAGTCACTCTTCTTACCAGAAAACAACTCTTGCTCATAGAACCAGAAACTGCATGTGATTCAACTCCACTTAGAACTGGGAAGGAAATGCTAGCTCGCCTTACATTAAAAACACTCTGCTTTTGAGAAAAGAGCACTCTTCTACTCTACTGTGTTTCCTATGGGGTCCGAACAGTGAGCTTGCTCCGATCAAAAGAACCGTGCTTCCTACACACACGGGCCATATCTAGTTCATCTCTGCTTAGGAAACTGACAAGAACAGTAGCTCCTCTTCAGTCCAATACACTGTACTTGCTGGGAACAGACGCCAGTGCTATTTGCACTGTGTATGGCAATGGGAGCGCAATAGTGACTCTTCTTACCAGAGAACAACTCTTGCTCATAGGACCAGAAACTGCATGTGATTTTCCTCCATTTAGGACTTGGAAACAAACGCTAGCTTGCCTTACAAGAAACACACTCTGCTTTTGAGAAAAGAGCACTCTTCTACTCTAATGTGATTCCTATAGTGCTAGAAGAGTGAGCTTGCTCAGAACAAAAGAACTGTGCTTCCTACACACATCGACTGTATTTAGTTCAACTCTACTTAGGAAACTGAACAAGAACAGTAGATACTCTTCAGTCCAATACACTGCACATGCTGGGAACAGACGCCAGTGCTAATGCCCTGTGTATACCAATGGGAGCGCAATAGTGACTCTTCTTTCCAGAAAACAACTCTTGCTCGTAGGACCAAAAACTGCATGTGATTCAACTCCATTTAGAACTGGGAAACAAATGCTAGCTCACCTTACAATAAACACACTCTGCTTTTGAGAAAAGAGAGCTTTTCTTGTCTACTGTTTTTTCTATGGGGTCCGAACAGTGAGCTTGCTCCGAACAAAAGAACCGTACTTCCTACAAACACGGGCCATATCTAGTTCAACTCTGCTTAGGAAACTGACAAGAACAGTAGCTCCTCTTCAGTACAATACACTGTACTTGCTGGGAACAGACGCCAGTGCTATTTGCACTGTGTATGGCAATGGGAGCGCAATAGTGACTCTTCTTTCCAGAAAACAACTCTTGCTCATGGGACCCAAAACTGCATGTGATTCAACTCCATTTAGGACTGGGAAACAAATGCTAGCTTGCCTTACGAGAAACACAATCTGCTTTTGAGAAAAGAGCACTCTTCTAATCTATTGTGTTTCCTATATAGCCAGAACAGTGAGCTTGCTCAGAAGAAAAGAACTGTGCTTCCTACACACACAGCCATATCTGGTTCAATTCTGCTTAGGAAAATGACAAGAACAGTAGATCCTCTTCAGTCCAATACACTGTACATGCTGGGAATAGACGCCAGTGCTTTTTGCCTTGTGTATGACAATGGGAGTGCAATAGTGACTCTTCTTACCAGAAAACAACTCTTGCTCGTAGGACCAGAAACTGCATGTGATTAAACTCCATTTAGGACTGGGAAACAAACGCTAGCTCGCCTTACAAGAAACACAATCTGCTTTTGAGAAAAGAGCACTCTTCTACTCTAATGCGTTTCCTATAGGGCCAGAACAGTGAGCTTGCTCAGAACAAAAGAACTGTGATTCCTACACACACGACCATATCTAGTTCAATTCTGCTTAGGAAACTGACAAGAACAGTAGATCCTCTTCAGTCCAATACACAGTACATGCTGGGAATAGACGCCAGTGCTATTTGCCCTGTATATGACAATGGGAACGCAATAGTGACTCTTCCTACCAGAAAACAACTCTTGCTGGTAGGACGAGAAACTGCATGTGATTCAACTCCATTTAGGACTGGGAAACAAACGGTAGCTCGCCTTACAAGAAACACACTCTGCTTTAGAGAAAAGAGCACTCTTCTACTCTACTGTGTTTCCTATAAGGTCCAAACAGTGAGCTTGCTCAGAACAAAAGAACTGTGCTTCCTACACACACGGACCATATCTAGTTCAACTCTGCTTAGTAAACTGACAAGAACAGTAGCTCCTATTCAGTCCGATACACTGTACTTGCTGGGAAAAGACGCGAGTGCTATTTGCCTTGTGTAGGGCAATGGGAGCACAATAGTTACTTTCCTTACCATAAGACAACTCTTGCTCGTAGGACCAGAAACTCCATGTGATTCAACTCCATTTAGGTCTGGGAAACAAATGCTAGCTCGCCTTACATGAAACACACTCTGCTTTTGAGAACAGAGCACTCTTCTACTCTACTGTGTTTCCTATGGTTCCGAACAGTGAGCTTGCTCAGAACAAAAGAACTGTGCTTCCTACACACAAGGGCCATATCTAGTTCAACTCTGCTTAGGAAACTGACAAGAACAGTAGCTCCTCTTCAGTCCAATACACTGTACTTGGGGGGAAGAGACGTGAGTGCTATTTGCACTGTGTATGGCAATTGGAGCACAATAGTGACTCGTCTTACCAGAAAACAACTCTTGCTCCTAGGACAAAAAACTGCATGTGACTCAACTCCATTTAGGACTGGGAAACAAACGCTAGCTCGCCTTACAAGAAACACACTCTGCTTTTGAGAAAAGAGCACTCTTCTACTCTACTGTGTTTCCTATGGAGTCCGAACACTGAACTTGCTCAGAACAAAAGAACTGTGCTTCCTACACACACGGCCATATCTAGTTCAATTCTGCTTAGGAACCTGACAAGAACAGTAGATCCTCTTCAGTCCAATACACTGTACTTGCTGGGAACAGACGCCAGTGCTATTTGTCCTGTGTATGGCAATGGCAGCGCAAAAGTGACTCTTCTAACCATAAAACAACTCTTTCTCGTAGGACTAGAAACTGCATGTGATTCAACTCCATTTAGGACTGGAAAACAAACGCTAGCTCGCCTTACAAGAAACACACTCTGCTTTAGAAAAAAGAGCACTCTTCTACTCTACTGTGTTTCCTATATGGCCAGAACAGTGAGCTTGCTCAGAACAAAAGAACTGTGCTTCCTTCACACACGACCATATTTAGTTCAATTCTGCTTAGGAAACTGAGAAGAACAGTAGCTCCTTTTCAGTCCAATACACTGTACTTGCTGGGAACAGATAGGAGGGCTATTTGCACTGTGTATGGCAATGGGAGCGCAATAGTGACTTTCCTTACCAGAAAACAACTCTTGCTCGTAGGAACACAAACTGCATGTGATTCCACTCCATTTAGGAATGGGAAACAAACGCTAGCTCGCCTTAAAAGAAACACACTCTGCTTTTGAGAAAAAAGCACTCTTCTACTCTACTGTGTTTCCTATGGGGTCCGAACAGTGAGCTTGCTCAGAACAGAAAAACTGTGCTTCCTACTCTCACGGCCATATCTACTTCAAGTCTGCTTAGGAACCTGACAAGAACAATAGATCCTCTTCAGCCCAATACACTGTACTTGCTGGGAACAGACGCCAGTGCTATTTGTCCTGTGTATGGCAATGGCAGCGCAATAGTGACTCTTTTTACCAGAAAACAACTCTTGCTCGTAGTACCAGAAACTGCATAGGATTCAACTCCATTTAGGACTGCGAAACAAACGCTAGCTCGCCTTATAAGTAACACACTCTGCTTTAGAGAAAAGAGCACTCTTCTGCTCTACTGTGTTTCCTATGGGGTCCAAACAGTGAGCTTGCAAAGAACAAAAGAACTGTGCTTCCTACAAACATGGATCATATCTAGTTCAACTCTGCTTAGGAAACTGACAAGAACAGTAGCACCTATCCAGTCCAATACACTGTACTTGCTGGGAACAGACGCGGGTGTTATTTGCACTGTGTATGGCAATGGGAGCGCAATGTGACTTTCCTTACCAGAAAAGAACTCTTGTTCGTAGGACCTGAAACTGCATGTGATTCAACTCCATTTAGGACTATGAAACAAACGCTAGCTCGCCTTACAAGAAACACACTCTGCTTTAGAGAAAAGAGCACTCTTCTACTCTACTGTGTTTCCTATAGGGCCAGAACAGTGAGCTTGCACAGAACATAAGAACTGTGCTTCCTACAGCCGGGCCATATCTACTTCAACTCTCCTTAGGAAACTGACAAGAACAGGAGCTCCTTTTCAGTCCCATACACTGTACTTGCTGGGAACAGACGCCAGTGCTATTTCTCCTGTATATGGCAATGGCAGCGTAATAGTGACTCTTCTTACCAGAAAACAACTCTTGCTGGTAGGACCAGAAACTACATGTGATTCAACTCCATTTAGGACTGGGAAACAAACGATAGCTCGCCTTACAAGAAACACACTCTGCTTTTGAGAAAAGAGCACTCTTCTACTCTACTGTGTTTCCTATAGGGCCAGAACAGTGAGCTTGCTCAGAAAAAAAAACTGTGCTTCCTACACACACGGGCCATATCTAGTTCAACTCTGCTTAGGAAACTGACAAGAACAGTAGCTCCTCCCTCAGTCCGATACACTGTACTTGCTGGGAACAGACGCGAGTGCTATTTGCACTGTGTATGGCAATGGGAGCACAATAGTGACATTCCTTAACAGAAAACAACTCTTGCTCGTAGGACCAGAAACTGCATGTGACTCAACTCCATTTAAGACTAGGAAACAAACGCTAGCTCGCCTTACAAGAAACACACTCTGCTTTACAGAAAAGAGCACTCTTCTACTCTACTGTGTTTCCTATAGGGCCAGAACAGTGAGCTTGCTCAGAACATAAGAACTGTGCTTCCTACACACACGTTCCATATCGAGTTCAACTCTCCTTAGGAACCTGACAAGAACAGTAGCTCCTCTTCATTCCAATACACTGTACTTGCTGGGAACAGACGCATGTGCTATTTGCACTCTGTATGGCAATGGGAGCACAATAGTGACTTTCCTTACCAGAAAACAACACTTGCTCGTAGGACCAGAAACTGCATGGGATTCAACTCCATTTAGGACTGAGAAACAAATGCTAGCTCGCCTTACATGAAACACACTCTGCTTTTGATAAAAGAGCACTCTTCTACTCTACTGTGTTTCTTATGGGGTCCAAACAGTGAGCTTGCTCAGAACCAAAGAACTGTGCTTCCTACACACACGGATTATATCTAGTTCAACTCTGCTTGGTAAACTGACAAGAACAGTAGCTCCTATTCAGTCCAATACAATGTACTTGCGGGGAACAGACGCGAGTGCTATTTGCACTGTGTATGGCAATTGGAGCCCAATAATGACTTGTCTTACCAGAAAACAACTCTTGCTCGTAGGACAAAAAACTGCATGTGACTCAACTCCATTTAGGACTGGGAAACAAACACTAGCTCGACTTTTAAGAAACACACTCTGCTTTTGAGAAAAGAGCAGACTTCTACTCTACTGTGTTTCCTATGTGTTCCGAAAAGTGAGCTTGCTCAGAACAAAAAAACTGTGCTTCCTACACAAACGGCCATGTCTAGTTCAATCTGCTTAGGAACCTGACAAGAACAGTAGATCCTCTTCAGTCCAATACACTGTACTTGCTGGGAACAGACGCCAGTGCTATTTGTCCTGTATATGGCAATGGCAGCGCAATAGTGACTCTTTATACCAGAAAACAACTCTTGGTCGTAGGACCAGAAACTGCATGTGATTCAACTCCATTTAGGACTGGGAAACAAAAGTTAGCTCGCCCTACAAGAAACACACTCTGCTTTTGAGAAAAGAGCACTCTTCTACTCTACTGTGTTTCCTATGGGGTGCGAACAGTGAGTTTGCTCAGAACAAAAGAACTGTGCTTCTTATACACACGGGCCATATCTAGTTCAACTCTGCTTAGGAAACTGACAAGAACAGTAGCTCCTCTTCAGTCCAAAACACTGTACTTGTTGGGAACAGACGCGAATGCTATTTACACTGTGTATGGAAATGGAAGCGCAATAGTGAGTCTTCTTACCAGAAAACAACTCTTGCTCATAGGACCAAAAACTGCATGTGATTCAACTCCATTCAGGACTGGAAACAAACGCCAGCTGGCCTTCCAAGAAACACACTCTGCCTTTGAGAAAAGGGCACTCTTCTACTCTACTGTGTTTCCTATAGGGCCAAAACAGTGAGCTTGCTCAGAACTAAAAAACTGTGCTTCCTACACAAACGTCCATATCTAGTTCAATTCTGCTTAGTAAACTGACACAGTAGATCCTCTTCAGTCCAATACACTGTACATGCTGGGAATAGACGCCAGTGCTATTTGCCCTGTGTATGACAATGGGAGCACAATAGTGACTCTTCTTACCAGAAAACAACTCCTGCTCGTAGGACCAGAAACTGCATGTGATTCAACTCCATTTAGAACTGGGAAACAAACGCTAGCTCACCTTACAATAAACACACTCTGCTTTTGAGAAAAGAGAGCTTTTCTAGTCTACTGTGTTTCCTACGGGGTCCGAACAGTGAGCTTGCTCCGAACAAAAGAACCGTGCTTCCTACACACACGGGCCATATCTAGTTCAACTCTGCTTAGGAAACTGACAAGAACAGTAGCTCCTCTTCATTCCAATACACTGTACTTGCTGGGAACAGACGCCAGTGCTATTTGCACTGTGTATGGCAATGTGAGCGCAATAGTGACTCTTCTTTCCAGAAAACAACTCTTGCTCATGGGACCAAAAAGTGCATGTGATTCAACTCCATTTAGGACTGGGAAACAAATGCTAGATCGCCTTACAAGAAGCACACTGTGCTTTTGAGAAAAGAGCACTCTTCTACTCTACTGTGTTTCCTATAGAGCCAAAACAGTGAGCTTGCTCAGAAAAAAAGAACTGTGCTTCCTACACACACGGCCATATCTAGTTCAATTCTGCTTAAGAAACTGACAAGAATAGTACATCCTCTTCAGTCCAATAAACTGTACTTGCTGGGAACAGACGCCAGTGCTATTTGCACTGTGTATGGCAATGGGAGCGCAATAGTGACTCTTCTTTCCAGAAAACAACTCTTGCTCATGGGACCCAAAACTGCATGTGATTCAACTCCATTTGGGACTGGGAAACAAATGCTAGCTTGCCTTACAAGAAACACAATCTGCTTTTGAGAAAAGAGCACTCTTCTAATCTATTGTGTTTCCTATAGAGCCAGAACAGTGAGCTTGCTCAGAACAAAAGAACTGTGCTTCCTACACACACAGCCATATCTGGTTCAATTCTGCTTAGGAAAATGACAATAACAGTAGATCCTCTTCAGTCCAATACACTGTACATGCTGGGAATAGACGCCAGTGCTTTTTGCCTTGTGTATGACAATGGGAGTGCAATAGTGACTCTTCTTACCAGAAAACAACTCTTGCTCGTAGGACCAGAAACTGCATGTGATTCAACTCCATTTAGGACTGGGAAACAAACGCTAGCTCGCATTACAAGAAACACACTCTGCTTTTGAGAAAAGAGCACTCTTCTACTCTAATGTGTTTCCTATAGGGCCAGAAGAGTGAGCTTGCTCAGAACAAAAGAACTGTGCTTCCTACACACACCGACTATATTTAGTTCAACTCTGCTTAGGAAACTGACAAGAACAGTGGATCCTCTTCAGTCCAATACACTGCACATGCTGGGAACAGACGCCAGTGCTATTTGCCCTGTGTATAGCAATGGGAGCGCAATAGTGACTCTTCTTTCCAGAAAACAACTCTTGCTCGTAGGACCAAAAACTGCATGGGATTCAACTCCATTTAGGACTGGGAAACAAACGCTAGCTCGCCTTACAAGAAACACACTCTGCTTTTGAGAAAAGAGCTCTCTTCTACTCTACTGTGTTTCCTATGGGATCCGAGCAGTGAGCTTGCTCAGAACAGAAGAAGTGTGCTTCCTACACACACGGGCCATATCCAGTTCAACTCTGCTTAGGAAACTGACAAGAACAGTAGCTCCTCTTCCGTCCAATACACTGTACTTGCTGGGAACAGACTCCAGTGCTATTTGCACTATGTATGGCAATGGGAGCACAATAATGACTTTCCTTACCAGAAAACATTTCTTGCTCATAGGACCAGAAACTGTCTGTGATTCAACTCCATTTAGGACTGGGAAACAAACGCGAGCTCGCCTTACAAGAAACACACTCTGCTTTAGAGAAAAGAGCACTCTTCTACTCTACTGTGTTTCCTGTAGGACCAGAACAGTGAGCTTGCTCAGAACATAATAACTGTGCTTCCTAAACACACGGGCCATATCTATTTCAACTCTGCTTAGGAAACTGACAAGAACAGCAGCTCCTCTTCAGGCCGATACACTGTACTTGCTGAGAATAGACGCGAGTGCTATGTGCACTGTGTATGGCAATTGGAGCACAATAGTGACTCGTCTTACCAGAAAACAACTCTTGCTCATAGGACCAAAAACTGCATGTGACTCAACTCCATTTAGGACTGGGAAACAAACTCTAGCTCACCTTACAAGAAATACACTCTGCTTTTGAGAAAAGAGCACTCTTCTACTCTACTGTGTTTCCTATAGGGCCAGAACAGTTAGCTTGCTCAGAACAAATGAACTGTGCTTCCTAGACACACGGGCCATATCTAGTTCAACTCTGCTTAGGAAACTGACGAGAACAGTATCTCCTCTTCAGTCCGATACACTGTACTTTCTGGGAACAGACGCGAGTGCTATTTGCACTGTGTATAGCAATGGGAGCACAATAGTGACTTTCCTTACCAGAAAACAACTCTTGCTCGTAGGACCAGAATCTCCATGTGATTCAACTCCATTTAGGACTGGGAAACAAACGCTAGCTCGACTTCCAAGAAACACACTCTGCTTTTGAGAAAAGAGCACTCTTCTACTCTACTGTGCTTCCTATAGGGCCAGAACAGTGAGCTTGCTCAGAAAAAAAGAACTGTGCATCCTACACACACGGGCCATACCTAGTTCAACCCTTCTTAGGAAACTGAGAAGAACAGTAGCTCCTCTTCAGTCCAATACACTGTACTTGCTGGGAACAGACGCGAGGGCTATTTGCACTGTGTATGGCAATGGGAACGTAATAGTGACTTTGTTTACCAGAAAACAACTCTTGCTCGTAGGACCAGAAACTGCATGTGATTCCACTCCATTTAGGACTGGGAAACAAACGGTAGCTCGCCTTACAAGAAACACACTCTGCTTTAGAGAAAAGAGCACTCTTCTACTCTACTGTGTTTCCTATGTGGTCCAAACAGTGAGTTGCTCAGAACAAAAGAACTGTGCTTCCTAAACACACGGACCATATCTAGTTCAACTCTGCTTAGTAAACTGACAAGAACAGTAGCTCCTATTCAGTCCAATACACTGTACTTGCTGGGAAAAGACGCGAGTGCTATTTGCCTTGTGTAGGGCAATGGGAGCACAATAGTTACTTTCCTTACCATAAGACAACTCTTGCTCGTAGGACCAGAAACTCCATGTGATTCAACTCCATTTAGGTCTGGGAAACAAATGCTAGCTCGCCTTACATGAAACACACTCTGCTTTTGAGAAAAGAGCACTCTTCTACTCTACTGTGTTTCCTATGGTTCCGAACAGTGAGCTTGCTCAGAACAAAAGAACTGTGCTTCCTACACACAAGGGCCATATCTAGTTCAACTCTGCTTAGGAAACTGACAAGAACAGTGGCTCCTCTTCAGTCCAATACACTGTACTTGGGGGGAAGAGACGTGAGTGCTATTTGCACTGTGTATGGCAATTGGAGCACAATAGTGACTCGTCTTACCAGAAAACAACTCTTGCTCCTAGGACAAAAAACTGCATGTGACTCAACTCCATTTAGGACTGGGAAACAAACGCTAGCTCGCCTTACAAGAAACACACTCTGCTTTTGAGAAAAGAGCACTCTTCTGCTCTACTGTGTTTCCTATGGAGTCCGAACACTGAACTTGCTCAGAACAAAAGAACTGTGCTTCCTACACACACGGCCATATCTAGTTCAATTCTGCTTAGGAACCTGACAAGAACAGTAGATCCTCTTCAGTCCAATACACTGTACTTGCTGGGAACAGACGCCAGTGCTATTTGTCCTGTGTATGGCAATGGCAGCGCAAAAGTGACTCTTCTAACTATAAAACAACTCTTTCTCGTAGGACTAGAAACTGCATGTGATTCAACTCCATTTAGGACTGGAAAACAAACGCTAGCTCGCCTTACAAGAAACACACTCTGCTTTAGAGAAAAGAGCACTCTTCTACTCTACTGTGTTTCCTATATGGCCAGAACAGTGAGCTTGCTCAGAACAAAAGAACTGTGCTTCCTTCACACACGGCCATATTTAGTTCAATTCTGCTTAGGAAACTGAGAAGAACAGTAGCTCCTTTTCAGTCCAATACACTGTACTTGCTGGGAACAGATAGGAGGGCTATTTGCACTGTGTATGGCAATGGGAGCACAATAGTGACTTTCCTTACCAGAAAACAACTCTTGCTCGTAGGAACACAAACTGCATGTGATTCCACTCCATTTAGGAATGGGAAACAAACGCTAGCTCGCCTTAAAAGAAACACACTCTGCTTTTGAGAAAAAAGCACTCTTCTACTCTACTGTGTTTCCTATGGGGTCCGAACAGTGAGCTTGCTCAGAACAGAAAAACTGTGCTTCCTACACTCACGGCCATATCTACTTCAAGTCTGCTTAGGAACCTGACAAGAACAATAGATCCTCTTCAGCCCAATACACTGTACTTGCTGGGAACAGACGCCAGTGCTATTTGTCCTGTGTATGGCAATGGCAGCGCAATAGTGACTCTTTTTACCAGAAAACAACTCTTGCTCGTAGTACCAGAAACTGCATGGGATTCAACTCCATTTAGGACTGCGAAACAAACGCTAGCTCGCTTTATAAGTAACACACTCTGCTTTAGAGAAAAGAGCACTCTTCTGCTCTACTGTGTTTCCTATGGGGTCCAAACAGTGAGCTTGCAAAGAACAAAAGAACTGTGCTTCCTACAAACATGGATCATATCTAGTTCAACTCTGCTTAGGAAACTGACAAGAACAGTAGCACCTATCCAGTCCAATACACTGTACTTGCTGGGAACAGACGCGGGTGTTATTTGCACTGTGTATGGCAATGGGAGCGCAATGTGACTTTCCTTACCAGAAAAGAACTCTTGTTCGTAGGACCTGAAACTGCATGTGATTCAACTCCATTTAGGACTAGGAAACAAACGCTAGCTCGCCTTACAAGAAACACACTCTGCTTTAGAGAAAAGAGCACTCTTCTACTCTACTGTGTTTCCTATAGGGCCAGAACAGTGAGCTTGCTCAGAACATAAGAACTGTGCTTCCTACAGCCGGGCCATATCTACTTCAACTCTCCTTAGGAAACTGACAAGAACAGTAGCTCCTTTTCAGTCCCATACACTGTACTTGCTGGGAACAGACGCCAGTGCTATTTCTCCTGTATATGGCAATGGCAGCGCAATAGTGACTCTTCTTACCAGAAAACAACTCTTGCTGGTAGGACCAGAAACTACATGTGATTCAACTCCATTTAGGACTGGGAAACAAACGATAGCTCTCCTTACAAGAAACACACTCTGCTTTTGAGAAAAGAGCACTCTTCTACTCTACTGTGTTTCCTATAGGGCCAGAACAGTGAGCTTGCTCAGAAAAAAAAAACTGTGCTTCCTACACACGGGCCATATCTAGTTCAACTCTGCTTAGGAAACTGACAAGAACAGTAGCTCCTCCCTCAGTCTGATACACTGTACTTGCTGGGAACAGACGCGAGTGCTATTTGCACTGTGTATGGCAATGGGAGCACAATAGTGACATTCCTTACCGGAAAACAACTCTTGCTCGTAGGACCAGAAACTGCATGTGACTCAACTCCATTTAAGACTAGGAAACAAACGCTAGCTCGCCTTACAAGAAACACACTCTGCTTTACAGTAAAGAGCACTCTTCTACTCTACTGTGTTTCCTATAGGGCCAGAACAGTGAGCTTGCTCAGAACATAAGAACTGTGCTTCCTACACACACGGGCCATATCGAGTTCAACTCTCCTTAGGAACCTGACAAGAACAGTAGCTCCTCTTCATTCCAATACACTGTACTTGCTGGGAACAGACGCATGTGCTATTTGCACTGTGTATGGCAATGGGAGCGCAATAGTGACTTTCCTTACCAGAAAACAACACTTGCTCGTAGCACCAGAAACTGCATGGGATTCAACTCCATTTAGGACTGAGAAACAAATGCTAGCTCGCCTTACATGAAACAAACTCTGCTTTTGAGAAAAGAGCACTCTTCTACTCTACTGTGTTTCTTATGGGGTCCAAACAGTGAGCTTGCTCAGAACCAAAGAACTGTGCTTCCTACACACACGGATTATATCTAGTTCAACTCTGCTTGGTAAACTGACAAGAACAGTAGCTCCTATTCAGTCCAATACAATGTACTTGCGGGGAACAGACGCCAGTGCTATTTGCACTGTGTATGGCAATTGGAGCCCAATAATGACTTGTCTTACCAGAAAAGAACTCTTGCTCGTAGGACAAAAAACTGCATGTGACTCAACTCCATTTAGGACTGGGAAACAAACACTAGCTCGACTTTTAAGAAACACACTCTGCTTTTGAGAAAAGAGCACTCTTCTACTCTACTGTGTTTCCTATGTGTTCCGAAAAGTGAGCTTGCTCAGAACAAAAAAACTGTGCTTCCTACACAAACGGCCATATCTAGTTCAATCTGCTTAGGAACCTGACAAGAACAGTAGATCCTCTTCAGTCCAATACACTGTACTTGCTGGGAACAGACGCCAGTGCTATTTGTCCTGTATAAGGCAATGGCAGCGCAATAGTGACTCTTTATACCAGAAAACAACTCTTGGTCGTAGGACCAGAAACTGCATGTGATTCAACTCCATTTAGGACTGGGAAACAAACGTTAGCTCGCCCTACAAGAAACACACTCTGCTTTTGAGAAAAGAGCACTCTTCTACTCTACTGTGTTTCCTATGGGGTCCGAACAGTGAGCTTGCTCAGAACAAAAGAACTGTGCTTCCTACACATGCGGGACATATCTCGTTCAACTCTGCTTAGGAAACTGACAAGAACAGTAGCTCCTTTTAAGTCCGATACACTGTACTTGCTGGGAACAGACTTGAGTGCTATTTGCACTGTGTATGGCAATGGGAGCACAATAGTGACTTTCCTTACCAGAAAACAACTCTTGGTCGTAGGACCAGAAACTGCATGTGATTCAACTCCATTTAGGACTGGGAAACAAATGCTAGCTCGCCTTACAAGAAACACAATCTGCTTTTGAGAAAAGAGCACTCTTCTACTCTACTGTGTTTCCTATAGGGCCAGAACAGTGATCTTGCTCAGAACAAAAGAAGTGTGCTTCCTACACACACGGCCATATCTAGTTCAACTCTGCTAAGGAAACTGACAAGAACAGTAGTTCCTAATCCGTCCAATACAATGTACTTGCGGGGAACAGACGCGAGTGCTATTTGCACTGTGTATGGCAATTGGAGCCCAATAATGACTTGTCTTACCAGAAAACAACTCTTGCTCGTAGGACAAAAAACTGCATGTGACTCAACTCCATTTAGGACTGGGAAACAAACACTAGCTCGACTTTTAAGAAACACACTCTGCTTTTGAGAAAAGAGCACTCTTCTACTCTACTGTGTTTCCTATGTGTTCCGAAAAGTGAGCTTGCTCAGAACAAAAAAACTGTGCTTCCTACACAAACGGCCATATCTAGTTCAATCTGCTTAGGAACCTGACAAGAACAGTAGATCCTCTTCAGTCCAATACACTGTACTTGCTGGGAACAGACGCCAGTGCTATTTGTCCTGTATATGGCAATGGCAGCGCAATAGTGACTCTTCTTACCAGAAAAAAACTCTTGCTCGTAGGACCAGAAACTGCATGTGATTCAACTCCATTTAGGACTGGGAAACAAACGTTAGCTCGCCCTACAAGAAACACACTCTGCTTTTGAGAAAAGAGCACTCTTCTACTCTACTGTGTTTCTTATGGGGTCCAAACAGTGAGCTTGCTCAGAACCAAAGAACTGTGCTTCCTACACACACGGATTATATCTAGTTCAACTCTGCTTGGTAAACTGACAAGAACAGTAGCTCCTATTCAGTCCAATACAATGTACTTGCGGGGAACAGACGCCAGTGCTATTTGCACTGTGTATGGCAATTGGAGCCCAATAATGACTTGTCTTACCAGAAAACAACTCTTGCTCGTAGGACAAAAAACTGCATGTGACTCAACTCCATTTAGGACTGGGAAACAAACACTAGCTCGACTTTTAAGAAACACACTCTGCTTTTGAGAAAAGAGCACTCTTCTACTCTACTGTGTTTCCTATGTGTTCCGAAAAGTGAGCTTGCTCAGAACAAAAAAACTGTGCTTCCTACACAAACGGCCATATCTAGTTCAATCTGCTTAGGAACCTGACAAGAACAGTAGATCCTCTTCAGTCCAATACACTGTACTTGCTGGGAACAGACGCCAGTGCTATTTGTCCTGTATATGGCAATGGCAGCGCAATAGTGACTCTTTATACCAGAAAACAACTCTTGGTCGTAGGACCAGAAACTGCATGTGATTCAACTCCATTTAGGACTGGGAAACAAACGTTAGCTCGCCCTACAAGAAACACACTCTGCTTTTGAGAAAAGAGCACTCTTCTACTCTACTGTGTTTCCTATGGGGTCCGAACAGTGAGCTTGCTCAGAACAAAAGAACTGTGCTTCCTACACATGCGGGACATATCTCGTTCAACTCTGCTTAGGAAACTGACAAGAACAGTAGCTCCTTTTAAGTCCGATACACTGTACTTGCTGGGAACAGACTTGAGTGCTATTTGCACTGTGTATGGCAATGGGAGCACAATAGTGACTTTCCTTACCAGAAAACAACTCTTGGTCGTAGGACCAGAAACTGCATGTGATTCAACTCCATTTAGGACTGGGAAACAAATGCTAGCTCGCCTTACAAGAAACACAATCTGCTTTTGAGAAAAGAGCACTCTTCTACTCTACTGTGTTTCCTATAGGGCCAGAACAGTGATCTTGCTCAGAACAAAAGAACTGTGCTTCATACACACACGGCCATATCTAGTTCAACTCTGCTAAGGAAACTGACAAGAACAGTAGTTCCTAATCCGTCCAATACAATGTACTTGCGGGGAACAGACGCGAGTGCTATTTGCACTGTGTATGGCAATTGGAGCCCAATAATGACTTGTCTTACCAGAAAACAACTCTTGCTCGTAGGACAAAAAACTGCATGTGACTCAACTCCATTTAGGACTGTGAAACAAACACTAGCTCGACTTTTAAGAAACACACTCTGCTTTTGAGAAAAGAGCACTCTTCTACTCTACTGTGTTTCCTATGTGTTCCGAAAAGTGAGCTAGCTCAGAACAAAAAAACTGTGCTTCCTACACAAACGGCCATATCTAGTTCAATCTGCTTAGGAACCTGACAAGAACAGTAGATCCTCTTCAGTCCAATACACTGTACTTGCTGGGAACAGACGCCAGTGCTATTTGTCCTGTATATGGCAATGGCAGCGCAATAGTGACTCTTCTTACCAGAAAAAAACTCTTGCTCGTAGGACCAGAAACTGCATGTGATTCAACTCCATTTAGGACTGGGAAACAAACGTTAGCTCGCCCTACAAGAAACACACTCTGCTTTTGAGAAAAGAGCACTCTTCTACTCTACTGTGTTTCTTATGGGGTCCAAACAGTGAGCTTGCTCAGAACCAAAGAACTGTGCTTCCTACACACACGGATTATATCTAGTTCAACTCTGCTTGGTAAACTGACAAGAACAGTAGCTCCTATTCAGTCCAATACAATGTACTTGCGGGGAACAGACGCGAGTGCTATTTGCACTGTGTATGGCAATTGGAGCCCAATAATGACTTGTCTTACCAGAAAACAACTCTTGCTCTTAGGACAAAAAACTGCATGTGACTCAACTCCATTTAGGACTGGGAAACAAACACTAGCTCGACTTTTAAGAAACACACTCTGCTTTTGAGAAAAGAGCACTCTTCTACTCTACTGTGTTTCCTATGGGGTCCGAACAGTGAGCTTGCTCAGAACAAAAGAACTGTGCTTCCTACACATGCGGGACATATCTCGTTCAACTCTGCTTAGGAAACTGACAAGAACAGTAGCTCCTTTTAAGTCCGATACACTGTACTTGCTGGGAACAGACTTGAGTGCTATTTGCACTGTGTATGGCAATGGGAGCACAATAGTGACTTTCCTTACCAGAAAACAACTCTTGGTCGTAGGACCAGAAACTGCATGTGATTCAACTCCATTTAGGACTGGGAAACAAATGCTAGCTCGCCTTACAAGAAACACAATCTGCTTTTGAGAAAAGAGCACTCTTCTACTCTACTGTGTTTCCTATAGGGCCAGAACAGTGATCTTGCTCAGAACAAAAGAACTGTGCTTCATACACACACGGCCATATCTAGTTCAACTCTGCTAAGGAAAGTGACAAGAACAGTAGTTCCTAATCCGTCCAATACAATGTACTTGCGGGGAACAGACGCGAGTGCTATTTGCACTGTGTATGGCAATTGGAGCCTAATAATGACTTGTCTTACCAGAAAACAACTCTTGCTCGTAGGACAAAAAACTGCATGTGACTCAACTCCATTTAGGACTGGGAAACAAACACTAGCTCGACTTTTAAGAAACACACTCTGCTTTTGAGAAAAGAGCACTCTTCTACTCTACTGTGTTTCCTATGTGTTCCGAAAAGTGAGCTTGCTCAGAACAAAAAAACTGTGCTTCCTACACAAACGGCCATATCTAGTTCAATCTGCTTAGGAACCTGACAAGAACAGTAGCTCCTCTTCAGTCTGATACACTGTACTTCCTGGGAACACACGGGAGTGCTATTTGCACTGTGTATGGCTATTGGAGCACAATAGTGACTCGTCTTACCAGAAAACAACTCTTGCTCGTAGGACAAAAAACTGCATGTGACTCAACTCCATTTAGGACTGGGAAACAAACGCTAGCTTGCCTTCCATGAAACACCCTCTGCTTTTGAGAAAAGAGCACTCTTCTACTCTACTGTGTTTCCTATGGGGTATGAACAGTGAGCTTGCTCAGAACAAAAGAACTGTGCTTCCTACACACACGGGCCATATCTAGTTCAACTCTGGTTAGGAAACTGACAAGAACAGTAGCTCCTATTCAGTCCGATACACTGTACTTGCTGGGAACAGACGCGAGGGCTATTTGCACTGTGTATGGCAATGGGAGCGCAATAGTGACTTTCCTTACCAGAAAACAACACTTGCTCGTAGGACCAGAAACTGCATGGGATTCAACTCCATTTAGGACTGAGAAACAAATGGTAGCTCGCCTTACATGAAACACACTCTGCTTTTGATAAAAGAGCACTCTTCTACTCTACTGTGTTTCTTATGGGGTCCAAACAGTGAGCTTGCTCAGAACCAAAGAACTGTGCTTCCTACACACACGGATCATATCTAGTTCAACTCTGCTTAGTAAACTGACAAGAACAGTAGCTCCTATTCAGTCCAATACAATGTACTTGCGGGGAACAGACGCAAGTGCTATTTGCACTGTGTATGACAATTGGAGCCCAATAATGAATGTCTTACCAGAAAACAACTCTTGCTCGTAGGACAAAAAACTGCATGTGACTCAACTCCATTTAGGACTGGGAAACAAACGCTAGCTCGACTTTTAAGAAACACACTCTGCTTTTGAGAAAAGAGCACTCTTCTACTCTACTGTGTTTCCTATGTGTTCCGAAAAGTGAGCTTGCTCAGAACAAAAAAACTGTGCTTCCTACACAAACGGCCATATCTAGTTCAAGTCTGCTTAGGAACCTGACAAGAACAGTAGATCCTCTTCAGTCCAATACACTGTATTTGCTGGGAACAGACGCCAGTGCTATTTGTCCTGTGCATGGCAATGGCAGCGCAATAGTGACTCTCCTTACCAGAAAACAACTCTTACTCGTGGACCAGAAACTGCATGTGATTCAACTCCATTTAGGACTGGGAAACAAACGTTAGCTCGCCCTACAAGAAACACACTCTGCTTTTGAGAAAAGAGCACTCTTCTACTCTACTGTGTTTCTTATGGGGTCCAAACAGTGAGCTTGCTCAGAACCAAAGAACTGTGCTTCCTACACACACGGATTATATCTAGTTCAACTCTGCTTGGTAAACTGACAAGAACAGTAGCTCCTATTCAGTCCAATACAATGTACTTGCGGGGAACAGACGCCAGTGCTATTTGCACTGTGTATGGCAATTGGAGCCCAATAATGACTTGTCTTACCAGAAAACAACTCTTGCTCGTAGGACAAAAAACTGCATGTGACTCAACTCCATTTAGGACTGGGAAACAAACACTAGCTCGACTTTTAAGAAACACACTCTGCTTTTGAGAAAAGAGCACTCTTCTACTCTACTGTGTTTCCTATGTGTTCCGAAAAGTGAGCTTGCTCAGAACAAAAAAACTGTGCTTCCTACACAAACGGCCATATCTAGTTCAATCTGCTTAGGAACCTGACAAGAACAGTAGATCCTCTTCAGTCCAATACACTGTACTTGCTGGGAACAGACGCCAGTGCTATTTGTCCTGTATATGGCAATGGCAGCGCAATAGTGACTCTTTATACCAGAAAACAACTCTTGGTCGTAGGACCAGAAACTGCATGTGATTCAACTCCATTTAGGACTGGGAAACAAACGTTAGCTCGCCCTACAAGAAACACACTCTGCTTTTGAGAAAAGAGCACTCTTCTACTCTACTGTGTTTCCTATGGGGTCCGAACAGTGAGCTTGCTCAGAACAAAAGAACTGTGCTTCCTACACATGCGGGACATATCTCGTTCAACTCTGCTTAGGAAACTGACAAGAACAGTAGCTCCTTTTAAGTCCGATACACTGTACTTGCTGGGAACAGACTTGAGTGCTATTTGCACTGTGTATGGCAATGGGAGCACAATAGTGACTTTCCTTACCAGAAAACAACTCTTGGTCGTAGGACCAGAAACTGCATGTGATTCAACTCCATTTAGGACTGGGAAACAAATGCTAGCTCGCCTTACAAGAAACACAATCTGCTTTTGAGAAAAGAGCACTCTTCTACTCTACTGTGTTTCCTATAGGGCCAGAACAGTGATCTTGCTCAGAACAAAAGAACTGTGCTTCATACACACACGGCCATATCTAGTTCAACTCTGCTAAGGAAACTGACAAGAACAGTAGTTCCTAATCCGTCCAATACAATGTACTTGCGGGGAACAGACGCGAGTGCTATTTGCACTGTGTATGGCAATTGGAGCCCAATAATGACTTGTCTTACCAGAAAACAACTCTTGCTCGTAGGACAAAAAACTGCATGTGACTCAACTCCATTTAGGACTGTGAAACAAACACTAGCTCGACTTTTAAGAAACACACTCTGCTTTTGAGAAAAGAGCACTCTTCTACTCTACTGTGTTTCCTATGTGTTCCGAAAAGTGAGCTTGCTCAGAACAAAAAAACTGTGCTTCCTACACAAACGGCCATATCTAGTTCAATCTGCTTAGGAACCTGACAAGAACAGTAGATCCTCTTCAGTCCAATACACTGTACTTGCTGGGAACAGACGCCAGTGCTATTTGTCCTGTATATGGCAATGGCAGCGCAATAGTGACTCTTCTTACCAGAAAAAAACTCTTGCTCGTAGGACCAGAAACTGCATGTGATTCAACTCCATTTAGGACTGGGAAACAAACGTTAGCTCGCCCTACAAGAAACACACTCTGCTTTTGAGAAAAGAGCACTCTTCTACTCTACTGTGTTTCTTATGGGGTCCAAACAGTGAGCTTGCTCAGAACCAAAGAACTGTGCTTCCTACACACACGGATTATATCTAGTTCAACTCTGCTTGGTAAACTGACAAGAACAGTAGCTCCTATTCAGTCCAATACAATGTACTTGCGGGGAACAGACGCGAGTGCTATTTGCACTGTGTATGGCAATTGGAGCCCAATAATGACTTGTCTTACCAGAAAACAACTCTTGCTCTTAGGACAAAAAACTGCATGTGACTCAACTCCATTTAGGACTGGGAAACAAACACTAGCTCGACTTTTAAGAAACACACTCTGCTTTTGAGAAAAGAGCACTCTTCTACTCTACTGTGTTTCCTATGGGGTCCGAACAGTGAGCTTGCTCAGAACAAAAGAACTGTGCTTCCTACACATGCGGGACATATCTCGTTCAACTCTGCTTAGGAAACTGACAAGAACAGTAGCTCCTTTTAAGTCCGATACACTGTACTTGCTGGGAACAGACTTGAGTGCTATTTGCACTGTGTATGGCAATGGGAGCACAATAGTGACTTTCCTTACCAGAAAACAACTCTTGGTCGTAGGACCAGAAACTGCATGTGATTCAACTCCATTTAGGACTGGGAAACAAATGCTAGCTCGCCTTACAAGAAACACAATCTGCTTTTGAGAAAAGAGCACTCTTCTACTCTACTGTGTTTCCTATAGGGCCAGAACAGTGATCTTGCTCAGAACAAAAGAACTGTGCTTCATACACACACGGCCATATCTAGTTCAACTCTGCTAAGGAAAGTGACAAGAACAGTAGTTCCTAATCCGTCCAATACAATGTACTTGCGGGGAACAGACGCGAGTGCTATTTGCACTGTGTATGGCAATTGGAGCCTAATAATGACTTGTCTTACCAGAAAACAACTCTTGCTCGTAGGACAAAAAACTGCATGTGACTCAACTCCATTTAGGACTGGGAAACAAACACTAGCTCGACTTTTAAGAAACACACTCTGCTTTTGAGAAAAGAGCACTCTTCTACTCTACTGTGTTTCCTATGTGTTCCGAAAAGTGAGCTTGCTCAGAACAAAAAAACTGTGCTTCCTACACAAACGGCCATATCTAGTTCAATCTGCTTAGGAACCTGACAAGAACAGTAGCTCCTCTTCAGTCTGATACACTGTACTTCCTGGGAACACACGGGAGTGCTATTTGCACTGTGTATGGCTATTGGAGCACAATAGTGACTCGTCTTACCAGAAAACAACTCTTGCTCGTAGGACAAAAAACTGCATGTGACTCAACTCCATTTAGGACTGGGAAACAAACGCTAGCTTGCCTTCCATGAAACACCCTCTGCTTTTGAGAAAAGAGCACTCTTCTACTCTACTGTGTTTCCTATGGGGTATGAACAGTGAGCTTGCTCAGAACAAAAGAACTGTGCTTCCTACACACACGGGCCATATCTAGTTCAACTCTGGTTAGGAAACTGACAAGAACAGTAGCTCCTATTCAGTCCGATACACTGTACTTGCTGGGAACAGACGCGAGGGCTATTTGCACTGTGTATGGCAATGGGAGCGCAATAGTGACTTTCCTTACCAGAAAACAACACTTGCTCGTAGGACCAGAAACTGCATGGGATTCAACTCCATTTAGGACTGAGAAACAAATGGTAGCTCGCCTTACATGAAACACACTCTGCTTTTGATAAAAGAGCACTCTTCTACTCTACTGTGTTTCTTATGGGGTCCAAACAGTGAGCTTGCTCAGAACCAAAGAACTGTGCTTCCTACACACACGGATCATATCTAGTTCAACTCTGCTTAGTAAACTGACAAGAACAGTAGCTCCTATTCAGTCCAATACAATGTACTTGCGGGGAACAGACGCAAGTGCTATTTGCACTGTGTATGACAATTGGAGCCCAATAATGAATGTCTTACCAGAAAACAACTCTTGCTCGTAGGACAAAAAACTGCATGTGACTCAACTCCATTTAGGACTGGGAAACAAACGCTAGCTCGACTTTTAAGAAACACACTCTGCTTTTGAGAAAAGAGCACTCTTCTACTCTACTGTGTTTCCTATGTGTTCCGAAAAGTGAGCTTGCTCAGAACAAAAAAACTGTGCTTCCTACACAAACGGCCATATCTAGTTCAAGTCTGCTTAGGAACCTGACAAGAACAGTAGATCCTCTTCAGTCCAATACACTGTATTTGCTGGGAACAGACGCCAGTGCTATTTGTCCTGTGCATGGCAATGGCAGCGCAATAGTGACTCTCCTTACCAGAAAACAACTCTTACTCGTGGACCAGAAACTGCATGTGATTCAACTCCATTTAGGACTGGGAAACAAACGCTAGCTCGCCCTACAAGAAACACACTCTGCTTTTGAGAAAAGAGCACTCTTCTACTCTACTGTGTTTCCTATGGGGTCCAAACAGTGAGCTTGCTCAGAACAAAAGAACTGTGCTTCCTACAAACACGGGCCATATCTCGTTCAACTCTTCTTAGGAAACTGACAAGAACAGTAGCTCCTATTCAGTCCAATACACTGTACTTGCTGGGAACAGACGCGAGTGCTATTTGCACTGTGTATGGCAATTGGAACACAATAGTGACTCGTCTTACCAGAAAACAACTCTTGCTCGTAGGACAAAAAACTGCATGTGACTCAACTCCATTTAGTACTGGGAAACAAACACTAGCTCGCCTTCCAAGAAACACACTCTGCTTTTGAGAAAAGAGCACTCTTCTACTCTACTGTTTAATATGTGTTCCGAACAGTGAGCTTGCTCATAACAAAAAAACTGTGCTTCGAACAAACACGGCCATATCTAGTTCAAGTCTGCTTAGGATCCTGACAAGAACAGTAGATCCTTTTCAATCCGATACACTGTACTTGCTGGGAACAGACGCATGTGCTATTTGCACTGTGTATGGCAATGGGAGCGCAATAGTGACTTTCCTTACCAGAAAACAACTCTTGCTCGTAGGACCAGAAACTGCATGTGATTCAACTCCATTTAGGACTGGGAAACAAACTCTAGCTCGCCTTACAAGAAACACACTCTGTTTAGAGAAAAGAGCACTCTTCTACTCTACTGTGTTTCCTATATGGCCAGAACAGTGAGCTTGCTCAGAAGAAAAGAACTGTGCTTCCTACACTCGGGACATATCTAGTTCAACTCTGCTTAGGAAACTGACAAGAACAGTAGCTCCTCTTCAGTCCGATACACTGTACTTCCTGGGAACACACGGGAGTGCTATTTGCAATGTGTATGGCTATTGGAGCACAATAGTGACTCGTCTTACCAGAAAACAACTCTTGCTCGTAGGACAAAAAACTGCATGTGACTCAACTCCATTTAGGACTGGGAAACAAACGCTAGCTTGCCTTCCATGAAACACCCTCTGCTTTTGAGAAAAGAGCACTCTTCTACTCTACTGTGTTTCCTATGGGGTACGAACAGTGAGCTTGCTCAGAACAAAAGAACTGTGCTTCCTACACACACGGGCCATATCTAGTTCAACTCTGGTTAGGAAACTGACAAGAACAGTAGCTCCTATTCAGTCCGATACACTGTACTTGCTGGGAACAGACGCGAGTGCTTTTTGCACTGTGTATGGCAATGGGAGCGCAATAGTGACTTTCCTTACCAGAAAACAACACTTGCTCGTAGGACCAGAAACTGCATGGGATTCAACTCCATTTAGTACTGAGAAACAAATGCTAGCTCGCCTTACAGGAAACACACTCTGCTTTTGAGAAAAGAGCACTCTTCTGCTCTACTGTGTTTCTTATGGGATCCAAACAGTGAGCTTGCTCAGAACCAAAGAACTGTGCTTCCTACACACGGACCATATCTATATCAAGTCTGCTTAGGAAACTGACAAGAACAGTAGCTCCTCTTCAGTCTGATACACTGTACTTCCTGGGAACACACGGGAGTGCTATTTGCACTGTGTATGGCTATTGGAGCACAATAGTGACTCGTCTTACCAGAAAACAACTCTTGCTCGTAGGACAAAAAACTGCATGTGACTCAACTCCATTTAGGACTGGGAAACAAACGCTAGCTTGCCTTCCATGAAACACCCTCTGCTTTTGAGAAAAGAGCACTCTTCTACTCTACTGTGTTTCCTATGGGGTATGAACAGTGAGCTTGCTCAGAACAAAAGAACTGTGCTTCCTACACACACGGGCCATATCTAGTTCAACTCTGGTTAGGAAACTGACAAGAACAGTAGCTCCTATTCAGTCCGATACACTGTACTTGCTGGGAACAGACGCGAGGGCTATTTGCACTGTGTATGGCAATGGGAGCGCAATAGTGACTTTCCTTACCAGAAAACAACACTTGCTCGTAGGACCAGAAACTGCATGGGATTCAACTCCATTTAGGACTGAGAAACAAATGCTAGCTCGCCTTACATGAAACACACTCTGCTTTTGATAAAAGAGCACTCTTCTACTCTACTGTGTTTCTTATGGGGTCCAAACAGTGAGCTTGCTCAGAACCAAAGAACTGTTCTTCCTACACACACGGATCATATCTAGTTCAACTCTGCTTAGTAAACTGACAAGAACAGTAGCTCCTATTCAGTCCAGTACAATGTACTTGCGGGGAACAGACGCAAGTGCTATTTGCACTGTGTATGACAATTGGAGCCCAATAATGAATGTCTTACCAGAAAACAACTCTTGCTCGTAGGACAAAAAACTGCATGTGACTCAACTCCATTTAGGACTGGGAAACAAACGCTAGCTCGACTTTTAAGAAACACACTCTGCTTTTGAGAAAAGAGCACTCTTCTACTCTACTGTGTTTCCTATGTGTTCCGAAAAGTGAGCTTGCTCAGAACAAAAAAACTGTGCTTCCTACACAAACGGCCATATCTAGTTCAAGTCTGCTTAGGAACCTGACAAGAATAGTAGATCCTCTTCAGTCCAATACACTGTATTTGCTGGGAACAGACGCCAGTGCTATTTGTCCTGTGCATGGCAATGGCAGCGCAATAGTGACTCTCCTTACCAGAAAACAACTCTTACTCGTGGACCAGAAACTGCATGTGATTCAACTCCATTTAGGACTGGGAAACAAACGCTAGCTCGCCCTACAAGAAACACACTCTGCTTTTGAGAAAAGAGCACTCTTCTACTCTACTGTGTTTCCTATGGGGTCCAAACAATGAGCTTGCTCAGAACAAAAGAACTGTGCTTCCTACAAACACGGGCCATATCTCGTTCAACTCTTCTTAGGAAACTGACAAGAACAGTAGCTCCTATTCAGTCCAATACACTGTACTTGCTGGGAACAGACGCGAGTGCTAATTGCACTGTGTATGGCAATTGGAACACAATAGTGACTTGTCTTACCAGAAAACAACTCTTGCTCGTAGGACAAAAAACTGCATGTGACTCAACTCCATTTAGTACTGGGAAACAAACACTAGCTCGCCTTCCAAGAAACACACTCTGCTTTTGAGAAAAGAGCACTCTTCTACTCTACTGTTTAATATGTGTTCCGAACAGTGAGCTTGCTCATAACAAAAAAACTGTGCTTCGAACAAACACGGCCATATCTAGTTCAAGTCTGCTTAGGATCCTGACAAGAACAGTAGATCCTTTTCAATCCGATACACTGTACTTGTTGGGAACAGACGCATGTGCTATTTGCACTGTGTATGGCAATGGGAGCGCAATAGTGACTTTCCTTACCAGAAAACAACTCTTGCTCGTAGGACCAGAAACTGCATGTGATTCAACTCCATTTAGGACTGGGAAACAAACTCTAGCTCGCCTTACAAGAAACACACTCTGTTTAGAGAAAAGAGCACTCTTCTACTCTACTGTGTGTCCTATATGGCCAGAACAGTGAGCTTGCTCAGAAGAAAAGAACTGTGCTTCCTACACTCGGGCCATATCTAGTTCAACTCTGCTTAGGAAACTGACAAGAACAGTAGCTCCTCTTCAGTCCGATACACTGTACTTCCTGGGAACACACGGGAGTGCTATTTGCAATGTGTATGGCTATTGGAGCACAATAGTGACTCGTCTTACCAGAAAACAACTCTTGCTCGTAGGACAAAAAACTGCATGTGACTCAACTCCATTTAGGACTGGGAAACAAACGCTAGCTTGCCTTCCATGAAACACCCTCTGCTTTTGAGAAAAGAGCACTCTTCTACTCTACTGTGTTTCCTATGGGGTACGAACAGTGAGCTTGCTCAGAACAAAAGAACTGTGCTTCCTACACACACGGGCCATATCTAGTTCAACTCTGGTTAGGAAACTGACAAGAACAGTAGCTCCTATTCAGTCCGATACACTGTACTTGCTGGGAACAGACGCGAGTGCTTTTTGCACTGTGTATGGCAATGGGAGCGCAATAGTGACTTTCCTTACCAGAAAACAACACTTGCTCGTAGGACCAGAAACTGCATGGGATTCAACTCCATTTAGTACTGAGAAACAAATGCTAGCTCGCCTTACAGGAAACACACTCTGCTTTTGAGAAAAGAGCACTCTTCTGCTCTACTGTGTTTCTTATGGGGTCCAAACAGTGAGCTTGCTCAGAACCAAAGAACTGTGCTTCCTACACACGGACCATATCTATATCAAGTCTGCTTAGGAAACTGACAAGAACAGTAGCTCCTCTTCAGTCTGATACACTGTACTTCCTGGGAACACACGGGAGTGCTATTTGCACTGTGTATGGCTATTGGAGCACAATAGTGACTCGTCTTACCAGAAAACAACTCTTGCTCGTAGGACAAAAAACTGCATGTGACTCAACTCCATTTAGTACTGGGAAACAAACGCTAGCTCGCCTTACAAGAAACACAATCTGCTTTTGAGAAAAGAGCACTCTTCTACTCTACTGTGTTTCCTATAGGGCCAGAACAGTGAGCTTGCTCAGAACAAAAGAACTGTGCTTCCTACACACACGGACATATCTAGTTCAAATCTGCTGAGGAAACTGACAAGAACAGTAGTTCCTAATCCGTCCAATACAATGTACTTGAAGGGAACAGAAGCGAGTACTATTTGCACTGTGTATGGCATTTTGAGCGCAATAGTGACTCTTCTTACCAGAAAACAACTCTTGCTCGTAGGACCAAAAACTGCATGTGACTCAACTCCATTTAGGACTGGGAAACAAACGCGAGCTCACCTTACAAGAAAAACACTCTGCTTTAGAGAAAAGAGCACTTTTCTACTCTACTGTGTTTCCTATGGGGTCCAAACAGTGAGCTTGCTCAGAACAAAAGAACTGTGCTTCCTACACACACGGGCCATATCTCGTTCAACTCTTCTTAGGAAACTGACAAGAACAGTAGCTCCTATTCAGTCCAATACACTGTACTTGCTGGGAACAGACGCGAGTGCTATTTGCACTGTGTATGGCAATTGGAACACAATAGTGACTCGTCTTACCAGAAAACAACTCTTGCTCGTAGGACAAAAAACTGCATGTGACTCAACTCCATTTAGTACTGGGAAACAAACACTAGCTCGCCTTCCAAGAAACACACTCTGCTTTTGAGAAAAGAGCACTCTTCTACTCTACTGTTTCCTATGTGTTCCGAACAGTGAGCTTGCTCATAACAATAAAACTGTGCTTCGAAAAAACACAGCCATATCTAGTTCAAGTCTGCTTAGGATCCTGACAAGAACAGTAGATCCTCTTCAATCCGATACACTGTACTTGCTGGGAACAGACGCATGTGCTATTTGCACTGTGTATGGCAATGGGAGCACAATAGTGACTTTCCTTACCAGAAAACAACTCTTGCTCGTAGGACCAGAAACTGCATGTGATTCAACACCATTTAGGACTGGGAAACAAATGCTAGCTCGCCTTACATGAAACACACTCTGCTTTTGAGAAAAGAGCACTCTTCTACTCTACTGTGTTTCCTATGGGGTCTAAACAGTGAGCTTGCTCAGAACAAAAGAACTGTGCTTCCTACACACACGGGCCATATCTAGTTCAACTCTGCTTAGGAAACTGACAAGAACAGTAGCTCCTCTTCAGTCCAATACACTGTACTTGCTCAGAACAGACGCGAGTGCTATTTGCACTGTGTATGGCAATTGGAGCACAATAGTGACTCGTCTTACCAGAAAACAACTCTTGCTCGTAGGACAAAAAACTGCATGTGACTCAACTCCATTTAGGACTGGGAAACAAACGCTAGCTCGCCTTCCAAAAACACACTCTGCTTTTGAGAAAAGAGCACTCTTCTACTCTACTGTGTTTCCTATGTGTTCCGAACAGTGAGCTTGCTCAGAACAAAAAAACTGTGCTTCCTACACACACGGCCATATCTAGCTCAAGTCTGCTTAGGAAACTGACAAGAACAGTAGCTCCTATTCAGTCTGATACACTGTACTTGCTGGGAACAGACGCGAGTGCTATTTGCACTGTATATGGCATTTGGAGCGCAACAGTGACTCTTCTTACCAGAAAACAACTCTTGCTCGTAGGACAAAAAACTGCATGTGACTCAACTCCATTTATGACTGGGAAACAAACGCGAGCTCGCCTTACAAGAAACACACTCTGCTTTTAAGAAAAGTGCACTCTTATACTCTACTGTGTTTCCTATAGGGCCAGAACAGTGAGCTTGCTCAGAACATAAGAACTGTGCTTCCTACAAACACGGGCCATATCTAGTTCAACTCTGCTTAGGAAACTGACAAGAACAGTAGCTCTTCTTCAGTCTGATACACTGTATATGCTGGGAACAGATGCATGTGCTATTTGCACTGTGTATGGCAATGGGAGCGCAATAGTGACTTTCCTTACCAGAAAACAACTCTTGCTCATAGGACCAGAAACTGCATGTGATTCCACTCCATTTAGGACTGGGAAACAAACGCGAGCTCACCTTACAAGAAACACACTCTGCTTTAGAGAAAAGAGCACTCTTCTACTCTACTGTTTCCTATGTGTTCCGAACAGTGAGCTTGCTCAGAACAAAAAAACTGTGCTCCCTACAAACATTGCCACATCTAGTTCAAGTCTGCTTAGGAACCTGACAAGAACAGTAGATCCTCTTCAGTCCGATACACTGTACTTGTTGGGAACAGACGGGAGGGCTATTTGCACTGTGTATGGCAATGGGAGCGCAATAGTGACTTTCCTTACCAGAAAACAACTCTTGTTCGTAGGACCAGAAACTGCATGTGATTCAACTCCATTTAGGACTGGGAAACAAATGCTAGCTCGCCTTACATGAAACACACTCTGCTTTTGAGAAAAGAGCACTCTTCTACTCTACTGTGTTTCCTATGGGGTCCAAACAGTGATCTTGCTCAGAACAAAAGAACTGTGCTTCCTACACACACGGGCCATATCTAGTTCAACTCTGCTTAGGAAACTGACAAGAACAGTAGCTCTTCTTCAGTCCAATACACTGTACTTGCTCGGAACACACGCGAGTCCTATTTGCACTGTGTATGGCAATTGGAGCACAATAGTGACTCGTCTTACCAGAAAACAACTCTTGCTCGTAGGACAAAAAACTGCATGTGACTCAACTCCATTTAGGACTGGGAAACAAACGCTAGCTCGCCTTCTAAAAACACACTCTGCATTTAAGAAAAGAGCACTCTTCTACTCTACTGTGTTTCCTATGTGTTCCGAACAGTGAGCTTGCTCAGAACAAAAAAACTGTGCTTCCTACACACACGGCCATATCTAGTTCAAGTCTGCTTAGGAAACTGACAAGAACAGCAGCTCCTATTCAGTCTGATACACTGTATTGGCTGGGAACAGACGCGAGTGCTATTTGCACTGTATATGGCATTTGGAGCTCAACAGTGACTCTTCTTACCAGAAAACTACTCTTGCTCGTAGGACAAAAAACTGCATGTGACTCAACTCCATTTAGGACTGGGAAACCAACGCGAGTTCGCCTTCCAAAAACACACTGTGCTTTTGAGAAAAGAACACTCTTCTACTCTACTGTGTTTCCTATGTGTTCCGAACAGTGAGCTTGCTCAGAACAAAAAAACTGTGCTTCCTACAAACATTGCCACATCTAGTTCAAGTCTGCTTAGGAACCTGACAAGAACAGTAGATCCTCTTCAGTCCAATACACTGTGCTCCTGGGAACAGACAACAGTGCTATTTGTCCTGTGTATGGCAATGGCAGCGCAATAGTGACTCTTCTTACCATAAAACAACTCTTGATCGTAGGACTAGAAACTGCATGTGATTCAACTCCATTTAGGACTGGGAAACAAACGCTAGCTCTCCTTACAAGAAACACACTCTGCTTTAGAGAAAAGAGCACTCTTTTACTCTACTGTGTTTCCTATAGGGCCAGAAGAGTGAGCTTGCTCAGAACAAAAGAACTGTGCTTCCTACACACACCGAACATATCTAGTTCAACTCTGCTTAGGAAACTGACAAGAACAGTAGCTCCACTTCAGTCCGATACACTGTATTTGCTGGGAACAGACGCGAGTGCTATTTGCACTGTGTATGACAATGGGAGCTCAATAGTTACTTTCCTTACCAGAAAACAACTCTTGCTCGTAGGAACAGAAACTGCATGTGATTCAACTCCATTTAGGACTGGGAAACAAACGCTAGCTTGCCTTACAAGAAACACACTCTGCTTTTGAGAAAAGAGCACTCTTCTACTCTACTGTGTTTCCTATGGGGTCCGAACAGAGAGCTTGCTCAGAACAAAAGAACTGTGCTTCCTACACACATGGCCATATCTAGTTCAGTTCTGCTTAGGAACCTGACAAGAACAGTAGATCCTCTTCAGTCCAATACACTGTACTTGCTGGGAACAGACGCCCGTGCTATTTGTTTTGTGTATATCAATGGCAGCGCAATAGTGACTCTTCTTACCAGAAAACAACTCTTGCTCGTAGGACCAGAAACTGCATGTGATTCAACTCCATTTAGGACTGGGAAACAAACGCTAGCTCGCCTTACAAGAAACACACTCTGCTTTTGAGAAAAAAGCACTCTTCTACTCTACTGTGTTTCCTATAGGGCCAGAACAGTGAGCTTGCTCAGAACAAAAGAACTGTGCTTCCTACACACGGGCCATATCTAGTTCAACTCTGCTTAGGAAACTGACAATAACAGTAGCTCCTATTCAGTCCAATACACTGTACTTGCTGGGAACAGACACGAGTGCTATTTGCACTGTGTATGGCAATGGGAGCGCAATAGTGACTTTCCTTACCAAAAAACAACTCTTGCTGGTAGGACCAGAATCTGCATGTTATTCAACTCCATATAGGACTGGGAAACAAACGTTAGCTCCCCTTACAAGAAACACAATCTGCTTTTGAGAAAAGAGCACTTTTCTACTCTACTGTGTTTCCTATAGGGCCAGAACAGTGAGCTTGCTCAGAACAAAAGAACTGTGCTTCCTACACACACGGCCATATCTAGTTCAACTCTGCTTAGGAACCTGACAAGAACAGTAGATCCTCTTCAGTCCAATACACTGTACATGCTGGGAACAGACGCATGTGCTATTTGCCCTGTGTATGACAATGTGAGCACAATAGTGACTCTTCTTACCAGAAAACAACTCTTGCTCATAGGACCAGAAACTGCATGTGATTCAACTCCACTTAGGACTGGGAAACAAACACTAACTCGCCTTACAAGAAACACACTCTGATTTAGAGAAAAAAACACTCTTCTACTCTATTGTGTTTCCTGAGAGGTCCGAACAGTGAACTTGCTCAGAACAAAAGAACTGTGCTTCCTACACACACGGCCATATCTAGTTCAATTCTGCTTAGGAACCTGACAAGAACAGTAGCTCCTCTTCTGTCCAATACACTGTACTGCTGGAAACAGACAACAGTGCTATTAGTCCTGTGTATGGCAATGGCAGCACAATAGTGACTCTTCTTACCATAAAACAACTCTTGCTCGTAGGACCAGAAACTGCATGTGATTACACACCATTTAGGACTGGGAAACAAACTCTAGCTCGCCTTACAAGAAACACACTCTGCTTTAGAGAAAAGAGCACTCTTCTACTCTACTGTGTTTCCTATAGGGCCAGAACAGTGAGCTTGCTCAGAAGAAAAGAACTGTGCTTCTTACACACACGGGCCATATGTAGTTCAACTCTACTTAGGAAACAGAAAGAACAGTATCTCCTCTTCAGTCCAATACACTGCACTTAATGGGAACAGATTCGAGTGCTATTTGCAGTGTGTATGGCAATGGGAACACAATAGTGACTTTCCTTACCAGAAAAGAAATCTTGTTCGTAGGACCAAAAACTGCATGTGATTTAACTCCATTTAGGACTGGGAAACAAACGCTAGCTCGCCTTACAAGAAACACACTCTGCTTTTAGGAAAGGGCACTCTTTTACTCTATTGTGTTTCCTATAGGGCCAGAAGAGTGAGCTTGCTCAGAACAAAAGAACTGTGCGTCCAACACACACCGACTATATTTAGTTCAACTCTGCTTAGGAAGCTGACAAGAACAGTAGATCCTCTTCAGTCCAATACACTGAAGTTGCTGGGAACAGACGCGAGTGCTATTTGCCCTATGTATGACAATGGGAACGCAATAGTGACTCTTCTTACCAGAAAACAACTCTTGCTCGTAAAAACCAGAAACTGCATGTGACTCAACTCCATTTAGGACTGGGAAACAAACGCTAGCTCACCTTGCAAGAAACACACTCTGCTTTTAGGAAAGGGCACTCTTCTACTCTAATGTGTTTCCTATAGGGCCAGAACAGTGAGCTTGCTCAGAACAGAAGAACCATGCTTCCTACACATACGGGCCAAATCTAGATCAAGTCTGCTTAGGAAACTGACAAGGACAGTAGATCCTCTTCAGTCCAATACACTGTACTTGCTGGGAACAGACGCGAGTGCTATTTGCACAGTGTAGGGGAATGGGAGCGCAACAGTGACTTTCCTTACCAGAAAACTACTCTTGCTCATGGGACCATAAACTGCATGTGATTCAACTCCATTTAGGACTGGGAAACGAACGCTAGCTCGCCTTACAAGAGACACACTCTGCTTTTGAGAAAAGAGCACTCTTCTGCTCTACTGTGTTTTCTATAGAGCCAAAACAGTGAGCTTGCTCAGAACAAAAGAACTCTGCTTCCTACACACACACGGGGCATATCTAGTTCAACTCTTCTTAGGAAACTGACAAGAAGAGTAGCTCCTCTTCATTCCAATACAATGTACATGCTGGGAACAAATGCCAGTGCTATTTTCCCTGTGTATGGCAATGGGAGCGCAATAGTCACTCTTCTTACCAGAAAACAACTCTTGCTCGTAGAACCAGAAACTGCATGTGATTCAACTCCATTTAGAACTGGAAAGCAAATGCTAGCTCGCCTTACATTAAAAACACTCTGCTTTTGAGAAAAGAGCACTCTTCTACTCTACTGTGTTTCCTATGGGGTCCGAACAGTGAGCTTGCTCCGATCAAAAGAACCGTGCTTCCTACACACACGGGCCATATCTAGTTCATCTCTGCTTAGGAAACTCACAACAACAGTAGCTCCTCTTCAGTCCAATACACTGTACTTGCTGGGAACAGACTCCAGTGCTATTTGAACTGTGTATGGCAATGGGAGCGCAATAGTGACTTTCCTTAAGAGAAAACAACTCTTGCTCGTAGGACCAGAAACTGCATGGGATTCAACACCATTTAGGACTGGGAAACAAACACTAGCTCGCCTTACAAGAAATACACTCTGCTTTTGAGAAAAGAGCACACATCTACTCTACTGTGTTTCCTATAGGGTCTGAAGAGTGAGCTTGCTCAGAAAAAAAGAACTGTGCTTCCTACTCACATGGGCCATATCTATTCCAACTCTTCTTAGGAAACTGACAAGAACAGTAGATCCTCTTCAGTCCAATACACTGTACTTGATGGAAACAGACGCGAGTGCTATTTGCACTGTGTGTGGCAATGGGAACGCAATAGTGACTTTCCTTACCAGAAAACAACTCCTTCTCGTAGGACCAGAAACTGCATGAGATTCAACTCCATTTAGAACTGGGAAACAAACGCTAGCTCGCCTTACAATAAACACACTCTGCTTTTGAGAAAAGACAACTCATCTACTCTGCTGTGTTTCCTATGGGGTCCGAACAGTGAGCTTGCTCCGAACAAAAGAACCGTGCTTCCTACACACACGGGTCATATCTAGTTCAACTCTGCTTAGGAAACTGACAAGAACAGTAGCTCCTCTTCAGTCCAATACACTGTACTTGCTGGGAACAGACGCCAGTGCTATTTGCACTGTGTATGGCATGGGAGCGCAATAGTGACTCTTCTTACCAGAGAACAACTCTTGCTCTTAGGACCAGAAACTGCATGTGATTTTACTCCATTTAGGACTGGGAAACAAACGCTAGCTTGCCTTACAAGAAACACACTCTGCTTTTGAGAAAAGAGCACTCTTCTACTCTACTGTGTTTCCTAAAGGGCCAAAACAATGAGCTTGCTCAGAACAAAAGAACTGTGCTTCCTAGACACACGGCCATATCTGGTTCAATTCTGCTTAGGAAACTGACAAGAACAGTAGATCCTCTACAGTCTAATACACTGTACATGCTGGGAATAGACGCCAGTGCTATTTGCCTTGTGTATGACAATGGGAGCGCAATATTGTCTCTTCTTAACAGAGAACAACTCTTGCTGGTGGACCAGAAACTGCATGTGATTCAACTCCATTTAGGACTGGGAAACAAATGCTAGCTCGCCTTACAAGAAACATACTCTGCTTTTGAGAAAAAGCACTCTTGTACTCTAATGTGTTTCCGATAAGCCCAGAACAGTGACCTTGCTCAGAAAATAGGAACTGTGCTTCCTACACACAAGGGCCATATTTGGTTCAAATCTACTTAGAAAACTGAAAGAACAGTAGCTCCTCTTCAGTCCAATACACTGTACTTTATGGGAACAGATGCGAGTGTTATTTGCACTGTGTATGGCAATGGGAGCACAATAGGTACTTTCCTTACCAGAAAACAACTCTTGCTCGTAGGACCAAAAACTGCATGTGATTCAACTCCATTTAGGACTGGGAAACAAACACTAGCTCGCCTTACAAGAAACACATGCTGCTTTTGAGTAAAGATCACTCTTCTGCTCTACTGTGTTTCCTATAGGGCCAGAACAGTGAGCTTGCTCAGAACAAAAGAACTGTGCTTCCTACACACATGGCCATATCTAATTCAATTCTGCTTAGGAAACTGACAATAACAGTAGATCATCCTCAGTCCAATACACTGTACATGCTGGGAACAGACGCCAGTGCTATTTGTAATTTGTATGACAATTGGAGCGCAATAGTGACTCTTCTTACCAGAAGACAACTCTTGCTTTTAGGACCAGAAACTGCATGCGATTCAACTCCATTTAGAACTGGGAAACAAACGCTAGCTCGCCTTACAATAAACACACTCTGCTTTTGAGAAAAGACAACTCATCTACTCTACTGTGTTTCCTATAGGGTCCGAACAGTGAGCTTGCTCCGAAAAAAAGAACCGTGCTTCCTACAAACACGGGCCATATCTAGTTCAACTCTGCTTAGGAAACTGACAAGAACAGTAGATCCTCTTCAGTCCAATACACTGTACTTGCTGGGAACAGACGCGAGTGCTATTTGCACTGTGTATGGCAATGGGAGCGCAATAGTGACTCTTCTTTCCAGAAAACAACTCTTGCTCATTGGACCAAAAACTGCATGTGATTCAACTCCATTTAGGACTGGGAAACAAACGCTAGGTCGCCTTACAAGAAACACACTCTGCTTTTGAGAAAAGAGCACTCTTCTACTCTAATGTGTTTCCTATAGGGCCAGAAAAGTGAGCTTGCACAGAACAAAAGAACTGTGCTTCCTACACACACCAACTATATCTCGTTCAACTCTCCTTAGGAAACTGACAAGAACAGTAGCTCCTCTTCAGTCCAATACACTGTACTTGCTGGGAACAGACGCCAGTGCTATTTGTACTGTGTATGGCAATGGGAGCGCAATAGTGACTCTTCTTACCAGAAAACAACTCTTGCTCATAGGACCAAAAACTGCATGTGATTCAACTCCATTTAGGACTGGGAAACAAACGCTAGCTCGCCTTACAAGAAACACACTCTACTTTTGAGAAAAGGGCACTCTTCTACTCTACTGTGTTTCATATAGGGCCAAAACAGTGAGCTTGCTCAGAACAAAAGAACTGTGCTTCCTACACACACGGCCTTATCTAGTTCAATTCTGCTTAGGAAACTGACAAGAACAGTAGATCCTCTTCAGTCCAATACACTGTACATGCAGGGAATAGAGGCCAGTGCTATTTGCCCTGTGTATGACAATGGCAGCGCAATAGTGACTCTTCTTACCAGAGAACAACTCTTGCTCATAGGACCAGAAACTGCATGTGATTTTACTCCATTTAGGACTGGGAAACAAACGCTAGCTTGCCTTACAAGAAACACACCCTGCTTTTGAGAAAAGAGCACTCTTCTACTCTAATGTGATTCCTATAGGGCCAGAAGAGTGAGCTTGCTCAGAACAAAAGAACTGTGCTTCCTACACACACTGACTATATTTAGTTCAACTCTGCTAAGGAAACTGACAAGAACAGTAGATCCTCTTCAGTCCAATACACTGCACATGCTGGGAACAGACACCAGTGCTATTTGCCCTGTGTATAGCAATGGGAGCGCAATAGTGACTCTTCTTTCCAGAAAACAACTCTTGCTCGTAGGACCAAAAACTGCATGTGATTCAAATCCATTTAGGACTGGGAAACAAATGCTAGCTCGCCTTACATGAAACACACTCTGCTTTTGAGAAAAGAGCACTCTTCTACTCTACTGTGTTTCCTATGGGGTCCAAACAGTGATCTTGCTCAGAACAAAAGAACTGTGCTTCCTACACACACGGGCCATATCTAGTTCAACTCTGCTTAGGAAACTGACAAGAACAGTAGCTCTTCTTCAGTCCAATACACTGTACTTGCTCGGAACACACGCGAGTCCTATTTGCACTGTGTATGGCAATTGGAGCACAATAGTGACTCGTCTTACCAGAAAACAACTCTTGCTCGTAGGACAAAAAACTGCATGTGACTCAACTCCATTTAGGACTGGGAAACAAACGCTAGCTCGCCTTCTAAAAACACACTCTGCTTTTAAGAAAAGAGCACTCTTCTACTCTACTGTGTTTCCTATGTGTTCCGAACAGTGAGCTTGCTCAGAACAAAAAAACTGTGCTTCCTACACACACGGCCATATCTAGTTCAAGTCTGCTTAGGAAACTGACAAGAACAGCAGCTCCTATTCAGTCTGATACACTGTATTGGCTGGGAACAGACGCGAGTGCTATTTGCACTGTATATGGCATTTGGAGCGCAACAGTGACTCTTCTTACCAGAAAACAACTCTTGCTCGTAGGACAAAAAACTGCATGTGACTCAACTCCATTTAGGACTGGGAAACCAACGTGAGTTCGCCTTCCAAAAACACACTGTGCTTTTGAGAAAAGAACACTCTTCTACTCTACTGTGTTTCCTATGTGTTCCGAACAGTGAGCTTGCTCAGAACAAAAAAACTGTGCTTCCTACAAACATTGCCACATCTAGTTCAAGTCTGCTTAGGAACCTGACAAGAACAGTAGATCCTCTTCAGTCCAATACACTGTGCTCCTGGGAACAGACAACAGTGCTATTTGTCCTGTGTATGGCAATGGCAGCGCAATAGTGACTCTTCTTACCATAAAACAACTCTTGATCGTAGGACTAGAAACTGCATGTGATTCAACTCCATTTAGGACTGGGAAACAAACACTAGCTCTCCTTACAAGAAACACACTCTGCTTTAGAGAAAAGAGCACTCTTCTACTCTACTGTGTTTCCTATAGGGCCAGAACAGCGAGCTTGCTCAGAACAAAAGAACTGTGCTTCCTACACACACCGAACATATCTAGTTCAACTCTGCTTAGGAAACTGACAAGAACAGTAGCTCCACTTCAGTCCGATACACTGTATTTGCTGGGAACAGACGCGAGTGCTATTTGCACTGTGTATGACAATGGGAGCTCAATAGTTACTTTCCTTACCAGAAAACAACTCTTGCTCGTAGGACCAGAAACTGCATGGGATTCAACTCCATTTAGGACTGGGAAACAAACGCTAGCTTGCCTTACAAGAAACACACTCTGCTTTTGAGAAAAGAGCACAATTCTACTCTACTGTGTTTCCTATGGGGTCCGAACAGAGAGCTTGCTCAGAACAAAAGAACTGTGCTTCCTACACACATGGCCATATCTAGTTCAGTTCTGCTAGGAACCTGACAAGAACAGTAGATCCTCTTCAGTCCAGTACACTGTACTTGCTGGGAACAGACGCCCGTGCTATTTGTCCTGTGTATGGCAATGGCAGCGCAATAGTGACTCTTCTTACCAGAAAACAACTCTTGCTCGTAGGACCAGAAACTGCATGTGATTCAACTCCATTTAGGACTGGGAAACAAACGCTAACTCGCCTTACAAGAAACACACTCTGCTTTTGAGAAAAGAGCACTCTTCTACTCTACTGTGTTTCCTATAGTGCCAGAACAGTGAGCTTGCTCAGAACAAAAGAACTGTGCTTCCTACACACGGGCCATATCTAGTTCAACTCTGCTTAGGAAACTGACAATAACAGTAGCTCCTATTCAGTCCAATACACTGTACTTGCTGGGAACAGACACGAGTGCTCTTTGCACTGTGTATTGCATTTGGAGCGCAATTGTGACTCTTCTTACCAGAAAACAACTCTTGCTCGTAGGACCAAAAACTGCCTGTGACTCAACTCCATTTAGGACTGGGAAACAAACGCGAGCTCGCCTTACAAGAAACACACTCTGCTTTAGAGAAAAGAGCACTCTTCTACTCTACTGTGTTCCCTATGGGGTCCGAAGAGTGAGCTTGCTCAGAACAAAAAAACTGTGCTTCCTACACATACGGCCATATCTATTTCAAGTCTGATTAGGAACCTTACAAGAACAGTAGATCCTCTTCAGTCCAATACACTGTACTTGCTGGGAAAAGACGCCAGTGCTATTTGTCCTGTGTATGGCAATGGCAGCGCAATAGTGACTCTTCTTACCAGAAAACAGCTCTTGCTTGTAGGACCTGAAACTGCATGTGATTCAACTCCATTTAGGACTGGGAAACAAACGCTAGCTCGCCTTACAAGAAACACACTCTGCTTTTGAGAAAAGAGCACTCTTCTACTCTACTGTCTTTCCTATGGGGTCCAAACAGTGAGCTTGCTCAGAACAAAAGAACTGTGCTTCCTACACACGCGGGACATATCTGGTTCAATTCTGCTTAGGAAAATGACAAGAACAGTAGATCCTCTTCAGTCCGATACACTGTACTTGCTGGGAACAGACGGGAGTGCTATTTGCACTGTGTATGGCAATGGGAGCGCAATAGTGACTTTCCTTACCAAAAAACAACTCTTGCTCGTAGGACCAGAATCTGCATGTTATTCAACTCCATATAGGACTGGGAAACAAACGTTAGCTCCCCTTACAAGAAACACAATCTGCTTTTGAGAAAAGAGCACTCTTCTACTCTACTGTGTTTCCTATAGGGCCAGAACAGTGAGCTTGCTCAGAACAAAAGAACTGTGCTTCCTACACACACGGCCATATCTAGTTCAACTCTGCTTAGGAACCTGACAAGAACAGTAGATCCTCTTCAGTCCAATACACTGTACATGCTGGGAACAGACACATGTGCTGTTTGCCCTGTGTATGACAATGTGAGCACAATAGTGACTCTTCTTACCAGAAAACAACTCTTGCTCATAGGACCAGAAACTGCATGTGATTCAACTCCACTTAGGACTGGGAAACAAACGCTAACTCGCCTTACAAGAAACACACTCTGATTTAGAGAAAAAAGCACTCTTCTACTCTATTGTGTTTCCTGAGAGGTCCGAACAGTGAACTTGCTCAGAACAAAAGAACTGTGCTTCCTACACACACGGCCATATCTAGTTCAATTCTGCTTAGGAACCTGACAAGAACAGTAGCTCCTCTTCTGTCCAATACACTGTACTGCTGGAAACAGACAACAGTGCTATTAGTCCTCTGTATGGCAATGGCAGCACAATAGTGACTCTTCTTACCATAAAACAACTCTTGCTCGTAGGACCAGAAACTGCATGTGATTACACACCATTTAGGACTGGGAAACAAACTCTAGCTCGCCTTACAAGAAACACACTCTGCTTTAGAGAAAAGAGCACTCTTCTACTCTACTGTGTTTCCTATAGGGCCAGAACAGTGAGCTTGCTCAGAAGAAAAGAACTGTGCTTCTTACACACACGGGCCATATGTAGTTCAACTCTACTTAGGAAACTGAAAGAACAGTATCTCCTCTTCAGTCCAATACACTGTACTTAATGGGAACAGATGCGAGTGCTATTTGCAGTGTGTATGGCAATGGGAGCACAATAGTGACTTTCCTTACCAGAAAAGAAATCTTGTTCGTAGGACCAAAAACTGCATGTGATTCAACTCCATTTTGGACTGGGAAACAAACGCTAGCTCGCCTTACAAGAAACACACTCTGCTTTTAGGAAAGGGCACTCTTTTACTCTATTGTGTTTCCTATAGGGCCAGAAGAGTGAGCTTGCTCAGAACAAAAGAACTGTGCGTCCAACACACACCGACTATATTTAGTTCAACTCTGCTTAGGAAACTGACAAGAACAGTAGATCCTCTTCAGTCCAATACACTGAAGTTGCTGGGAACAGACGCGAGTGCTATTTGCCCTATGTATGACAATGGGAGCGCAATAGTGACTCTTCTTACCAGAAAACAACTCTTGCTCGTAAAAACCAGAAACTGCATGTGACTCAACTCCATTTAGGACTGGGAAACAAATGCTAGCTCACCTTACAAGAAACACACTCTGCTTTTAGGAAAGGGCACTCTTCTACTCTAATGTGTTTCCTATAGGGCCAGAACAGTGAGCTTGCTCAGAACAAAAGAACCATGCTTCCTACACATACGGGCCAAATCTAGATCAAGTCTGCTTAGGAAACTGACAAGGACAGTAGATCCTCTTCAGTCCAATACACTGTACTTGCTGGGAACAGACGCGAGTGCTATTTGCACAGTGTAGGGGAATGGGAGCGCAACAGTGACTTTCCTTACCAGAAAACTACTCTTGCTCATGGGACCATAAACTGCATGTGATTCAACTCCATTTAGGACTGGGAAACAAACGCTAGCTCGCCTTACAAGAGACACACTCTGCTTTTGAGAAAAGAGCACTCTTCTGCTCTACTGTGTTTTCTATAGAGCCAAAACAGTGAGCTTGCTCAGAACAAAAGAACTCTGCTTCCTACACACACACGGGGCATATGTAGTTCAACTCTTCTTAGGAAACTGACAAGAACAGTAGCTCCTCTTCATTCCAATACAATGTACATGCTGGGAACAGATGCCAGTGCTATTTGCCCTGTGTATGGCAATGGGAGCGCAATAGTCACTCTTCTTACCAGAAAACAACTCTTGCTCGTAGAACCAGAAACTGCATGTGATTCAACTCCATTTAGAACTGGGAAGCAAATGCTAGCTCGCCTTACATTAAAAACACTCTGCTTTTGAGAAAAGAGCACTCTTCTACTCTACTGTGTTTCCTATGGGGTCCGAACAGTGAGCTTGCTCTGATCAAAAGAACCGTGCTTCCTACACACACGGCCATATCTAGTTCATCTCTGCTTAGGAAACTGACAAGAACAGTAGCTCCTCTTCAGTCCAATACACTGTACTTGCTGGGAACAGACGCCAGTGATATTTGCACTGTGTATGGCAATGGGAGCGCAATAGTGACTCTTCTTACCAGAGAACAACTCTTGCTCATAGGACCAGAAACTGCATGTGATTTTACTCCATTTAGGACTTGGAAACAAACGCTAGCTTGCCTTACAAGAAACACACTCTGCTTTTGAGAAAAGAGCACTCTTCTACTCTAATGTGATTCCTATAGGGCTAGAAGAGTGAGCTTGCTCAGAACAAAAGAACTGTGCTTCCTACACACATCGACTGTATTTAGTTCAACTCTACTTAGGAAACTGACAAGAACAGTAGATACTCTTCAGTCCAATACACTGCACATGCTGGGAACAGACGCCAGTGCTATTTGCCCTGTGTATAGCAATGGGAGCGCAATAGTGACTCTTCTTTCCAGAAAACAACTCTTGCTCGTAGGACCAAAAACTGCATGTGATTCAACTCCATTTAGAACTGGGAAACAAACGCTAGCTCACCTTACAATAAACACACTCTGCTTTTGAGAAAAGAGAGCTTTTCTAGTTTACTGTTTTTCCTACGGGGTCCGAACAGTGAGCTTGCTCCGAACAAAAGAACAGTACTTCCTACACACACGGGCCATATCTAGTTCAACTCTGCTTAGGAAACTGACAAGAACAGTAGCTCCTCTTCAGTCCAATACACTGTACTTGCTGGGAACAGACGCCAGTCCTATTTGCACTGTGTATGGCAATGGGAGCGCAATAGTGACTCTTCTTTCCAGAAAACAACTCTTGCTCATGGGACCCAAAACTGCATGTGATTCAACTCCATTTAGGACTGGGAAACAAATGCTAGCTTGCCTTACAAGAAACACAATCTGCTTTTGAGAAAAGAGCACTCTTCTAATCTATTGTGTTTCCTATAGAGCCAGAACAGTGAGCTTGTTCAGAACAAAAGAACTGTGCTTCCTACACACACAGCCATATCTGGTTCAATTCTGCTTAGGAAAATGACAAGAACAGTAGATCCTCTTCAGTCCAATACACTGTACATGCTGGGAATAGACGCCAGTGCTTTTTGCCTTGTGTATGACAATGGGAGTGCAATAGTGACTCTTCTTACCAGAAAACAACTCTTGCTCGTAGGACCAGAAACTGCATGTGATTAAACTCCATTTAGGACTGGGAAACAAACGCTAGCTCGCCTTACAAGAAACACAATCTGCTTTTGAGAAAAGAGCACTCTTCTACTCTAATGCGTTTCCTATAGGGCCAAAACAATGAGCTTGCTCAGAACAAAAGAACTGTGATTCCTACACACACGACCATATCTAGTTCAATTCTGCTTAGGAAACTGACAAGAACAGTAGATCCTCTTCAGTCCAATACACAGTACATGCTGGGAATAGACGCCAGTGCTATTTGCCCTGTGTATGACAATGGGAACGCAATAGTGACTCTTCCTACCAGAAAACAACTCTTGCTGGTAGGACGAGAAACTGCATGTGATTCAACTCCATTTAGGACTGGGAAACAAACGCTAGCTCGCCTTAGAAGAACCACATTCTGCTTCTGAGAAAAGGCCACTCATCTACTCTACTGTGTTTCCTATGGGGTGCGAACAGTGAGTTTGCTCAGAACAAAAGAACTGTGCTTCCTATACACACGGGCCATATCTAGTTCAACTCTGCTTAGGAAACTGACAAGAACAGTAGCTCCTCTTCAGTCCAAAACACTGTACTTGTTGGGAACAGACGCGAATGCTATTTACACTGTGTATGGAAATGGGAGCGCAATAGTGACTCTTCTTACCAGAAAACAACTCTTGCTCATAGGACCAAAAACTGCATGTGATTCAACTCCATTCAGGACTGGAAACAAACGCCAGCTGGCCTTCCAAGAAACACACTCTGCCTATGAGAAAAGGGCACTCTTCTACTCTACTGTGTTTCCTATAGGGCCAAAACAGTGAGCTTGCTCAGAACTAAAAAACTGTGCTTCCTACACAAACGTCCATATCTAGTTCAATTCTGCTTAGGAAACTGACAAGAACAGTAGATCCTCTTCAGTCCAATACACTGTACATGCTGGGAATAGACGCCAGTGCTATTTGCCCTGTGTATGACAATGGGAGCACAATAGTGACTCTTCTTACCAGAAAACAACTCCTGCTCGTAGGAGCAGAAACTGCATGTGATTCAACTCCATTTAGAACTGGGAAACAAACGCTAGCTCACCTTACAATAAACACACTCTGCTTTTGAGAAAAGAGAGCTTTTCTAGTCTACTGTGTTTCCTACAGGGTCCGAACAGTGAGCTTGCTCCGAACAAAAGAACCGTGCTTCCTACACACACGGGCCATATCTAGTTCAACTCTGCTTAGGAAACTGACAAGAAAAGTAGCTCCTCTTCAGTCCAATACACTGTACTTGCTGGGAACAGACGCCAGTGCTATTTGCACTGTGTATGGCAATGTGAGCGCAATAGTGACTCTTCTTTCCAGAAAACAACTCTTGCTCATGGGACCAAAAAGTGCATGTGATTCAACTCCATTTAGGACTGGGAAACAAATGCTAGATCGCCTTACAAGAAGCACACTGTGCTTTTGAGAAAAGAGCACTCTTCTACTCTACTGTGTTTCCTATAGAGCCAAAACAGTGAGCTTGCTCAGAAAAAAAGAACTGTGCTTCCTACACACACGGCCATATCTAGTTCAATTCTGCTTAAGAAACTGACAAGAATAGTACATCCTCTTCAGTCCAATAAACTGTACTTGCTGGGAACAGACGCCAGTGCTATTTGCACTGTGTATGGCAATGGGAGCGCAATAGTGACTCTTCTTTCCAGAAAACAACTCTTGCTCATGGGACCCAAAACTGCATGTGATTCAACTCCATTTGGGACTGGGAAACAAATGCTAGCTTGCCTTACAAGAAACACAATCTGCTTTTGAGAAAAGAGCACTCTTCTAATCTATTGTGTTTCCTATAGAGCCAGAACAGTGAGCTTGCTCAGAACAAAAGAACTGTGCTTCCTACACACACAGCCATATCTGGTTCAATTCTGCTTAGGAAAATGACAAGAACAGTAGATCCTCTTCAGTCCGATACACTGTACTTGCTGGGAACAGACGGGAGTGCTATTTGCACTGTGTATGGCAATGGGAGCGCAATAGTGACTTTCCTTACCAAAAAACAACTCTTGCTCGTAGGACCAGAATCTGCATGTTATTCAACTCCATATAGGACTGGGAAACAAACGTTAGCTCCCCTTACAAGAAACACAATCTGCTTTTGAGAAAAGAGCACTCTTCTACTCTACTGTGTTTCCTATAGGGCCAGAACAGTGAGCTTGCTCAGAACAAAAGAACTGTGCTTCCTACACACACGGCCATATCTAGTTCAACTCTGCTTAGGAACCTGACAAGAACAGTAGATCCTCTTCAGTCCAATACACTGTACATGCTGGGAACAGACACATGTGCTGTTTGCCCTGTGTATGACAATGTGAGCACAATAGTGACTCTTCTTACCAGAAAACAACTCTTGCTCATAGGACCAGAAACTGCATGTGATTCAACTCCACTTAGGACTGGGAAACAAACGCTAACTCGCCTTACAAGAAACACACTCTGGTTTAGAGAAAAAAGCACTCTTCTACTCTATTGTGTTTCCTGAGAGGTCCGAACAGTGAACTTGCTCAGAACAAAAGAACTGTGCTTCCTACACACACGGCCATATCTAGTTCAATTCTGCTTAGGAACCTGACAAGAACAGTAGCTCCTCTTCTGTCCAATACACTGTACTGCTGGAAACAGACAACAGTGCTATTAGTCCTCTGTATGGCAATGGCAGCACAATAGTGACTCTTCTTACCATAAAACAACTCTTGCTCGTAGGACCAGAAACTGCATGTGATTACACACCATTTAGGACTGGGAAACAAACTCTAGCTCGCCTTACAAGAAACACACTCTGCTTTAGAGAAAAGAGCACTCTTCTACTCTACTGTGTTTCCTATAGGGCCAGAACAGTGAGCTTGCTCAGAAGAAAAGAACTGTGCTTCTTACACACACGGGCCATATGTAGTTCAACTCTACTTAGGAAACTGAAAGAACAGTATCTCCTCTTCAGTCCAATACACTGTACTTAATGGGAACAGATGCGAGTGCTATTTGCAGTGTGTATGGCAATGGGAGCACAATAGTGACTTTCCTTACCAGAAAAGAAATCTTGTTCGTAGGACCAAAAACTGCATGTGATTCAACTCCATTTTGGACTGGGAAACAAACGCTAGCTCGCCTTACAAGAAACACACTCTGCTTTTAGGAAAGGGCACTCTTTTACTCTATTGTGTTTCCTATAGGGCCAGAAGAGTGAGCTTGCTCAGAACAAAAGAACTGTGCGTCCAACACACACCGACTATATTTAGTTCAACTCTGCTTAGGAAACTGACAAGAACAGTAGATCCTCTTCAGTCCAATACACTGAAGTTGCTGGGAACAGACGCGAGTGCTATTTGCCCTATGTATGACAATGGGAGCGCAATAGTGACTCTTCTTACCAGAAAACAACTCTTGCTCGTAAAAACCAGAAACTGCATGTGACTCAACTCCATTTAGGACTGGGAAACAAATGCTAGCTCACCTTACAAGAAACACACTCTGCTTTTAGGAAAGGGCACTCTTCTACTCTAATGTGTTTCCTATAGGGCCAGAACAGTGAGCTTGCTCAGAACAAAAGAACCATGCTTCCTACACATACGGGCCAAATCTAGATCAAGTCTGCTTAGGAAACTGACAAGGACAGTAGATCCTCTTCAGTCCAATACACTGTACTTGCTGGGAACAGACGCGAGTGCTATTTGCACAGTGTAGGGGAATGGGAGCGCAACAGTGACTTTCCTTACCAGAAAACTACTCTTGCTCATGGGACCATAAACTGCATGTGATTCAACTCCATTTAGGACTGGGAAACAAACGCTAGCTCGCCTTACAAGAGACACACTCTGCTTTTGAGAAAAGAGCACTCTTCTGCTCTACTGTGTTTTCTATAGAGCCAAAACAGTGAGCTTGCTCAGAACAAAAGAACTCTGCTTCCTACACACACACGGGGCATATGTAGTTCAACTCTTCTTAGGAAACTGACAAGAACAGTAGCTCCTCTTCATTCCAATACAATGTACATGCTGGGAACAGATGCCAGTGCTATTTGCCCTGTGTATGGCAATGGGAGCGCAATAGTCACTCTTCTTACCAGAAAACAACTCTTGCTCGTAGAACCAGAAACTGCATGTGATTCAACTCCATTTAGAACTGGGAAGCAAATGCTAGCTCGCCTTACATTAAAAACACTCTGCTTTTGAGAAAAGAGCACTCTTCTACTCTACTGTGTTTCCTATGGGGTCCGAACAGTGAGCTTGCTCTGATCAAAAGAACCGTGCTTCCTACACACACGGCCATATCTAGTTCATCTCTGCTTAGGAAACTGACAAGAACAGTAGCTCCTCTTCAGTCCAATACACTGTACTTGCTGGGAACAGACGCCAGTGATATTTGCACTGTGTATGGCAATGGGAGCGCAATAGTGACTCTTCTTACCAGAGAACAACTCTTGCTCATAGGACCAGAAACTGCATGTGATTTTACTCCATTTAGGACTTGGAAACAAACGCTAGCTTGCCTTACAAGAAACACACTCTGCTTTTGAGAAAAGAGCACTCTTCTACTCTAATGTGATTCCTATAGGGCTAGAAGAGTGAGCTTGCTCAGAACAAAAGAACTGTGCTTCCTACACACATCGACTGTATTTAGTTCAACTCTACTTAGGAAACTGACAAGAACAGTAGATACTCTTCAGTCCAATACACTGCACATGCTGGGAACAGACGCCAGTGCTATTTGCCCTGTGTATAGCAATGGGAGCGCAATAGTGACTCTTCTTTCCAGAAAACAACTCTTGCTCGTAGGACCAAAAACTGCATGTGATTCAACTCCATTTAGAACTGGGAAACAAACGCTAGCTCACCTTACAATAAACACACTCTGCTTTTGAGAAAAGAGAGCTTTTCTAGTTTACTGTTTTTCCTACGGGGTCCGAACAGTGAGCTTGCTCCGAACAAAAGAACAGTACTTCCTACACACACGGGCCATATCTAGTTCAACTCTGCTTAGGAAACTGACAAGAACAGTAGCTCCTCTTCAGTCCAATACACTGTACTTGCTGGGAACAGACGCCAGTCCTATTTGCACTGTGTATGGCAATGGGAGCGCAATAGTGACTCTTCTTTCCAGAAAACAACTCTTGCTCATGGGACCCAAAACTGCATGTGATTCAACTCCATTTAGGACTGGGAAACAAATGCTAGCTTGCCTTACAAGAAACACAATCTGCTTTTGAGAAAAGAGCACTCTTCTAATCTATTGTGTTTCCTATAGAGCCAGAACAGTGAGCTTGTTCAGAACAAAAGAACTGTGCTTCCTACACACACAGCCATATCTGGTTCAATTCTGCTTAGGAAAATGACAAGAACAGTAGATCCTCTTCAGTCCAATACACTGTACATGCTGGGAATAGACGCCAGTGCTTTTTGCCTTGTGTATGACAATGGGAGTGCAATAGTGACTCTTCTTACCAGAAAACAACTCTTGCTCGTAGGACCAGAAACTGCATGTGATTAAACTCCATTTAGGACTGGGAAACAAACGCTAGCTCGCCTTACAAGAAACACAATCTGCTTTTGAGAAAAGAGCACTCTTCTACTCTAATGCGTTTCCTATAGGGCCAAAACAATGAGCTTGCTCAGAACAAAAGAACTGTGATTCCTACACACACGACCATATCTAGTTCAATTCTGCTTAGGAAACTGACAAGAACAGTAGATCCTCTTCAGTCCAATACACAGTACATGCTGGGAATAGACGCCAGTGCTATTTGCCCTGTGTATGACAATGGGAACGCAATAGTGACTCTTCCTACCAGAAAACAACTCTTGCTGGTAGGACGAGAAACTGCATGTGATTCAACTCCATTTAGGACTGGGAAACAAACGCTAGCTCGCCTTAGAAGAACCACATTCTGCTTCTGAGAAAAGGCCACTCATCTACTCTACTGTGTTTCCTATGGGGTGCGAACAGTGAGTTTGCTCAGAACAAAAGAACTGTGCTTCCTATACACACGGGCCATATCTAGTTCAACTCTGCTTAGGAAACTGACAAGAACAGTAGCTCCTCTTCAGTCCAAAACACTGTACTTGTTGGGAACAGACGCGAATGCTATTTACACTGTGTATGGAAATGGGAGCGCAATAGTGACTCTTCTTACCAGAAAACAACTCTTGCTCATAGGACCAAAAACTGCATGTGATTCAACTCCATTCAGGACTGGAAACAAACGCCAGCTGGCCTTCCAAGAAACACACTCTGCCTATGAGAAAAGGGCACTCTTCTACTCTACTGTGTTTCCTATAGGGCCAAAACAGTGAGCTTGCTCAGAACTAAAAAACTGTGCTTCCTACACAAACGTCCATATCTAGTTCAATTCTGCTTAGGAAACTGACAAGAACAGTAGATCCTCTTCAGTCCAATACACTGTACATGCTGGGAATAGACGCCAGTGCTATTTGCCCTGTGTATGACAATGGGAGCACAATAGTGACTCTTCTTACCAGAAAACAACTCCTGCTCGTAGGAGCAGAAACTGCATGTGATTCAACTCCATTTAGAACTGGGAAACAAACGCTAGCTCACCTTACAATAAACACACTCTGCTTTTGAGAAAAGAGAGCTTTTCTAGTCTACTGTGTTTCCTACAGGGTCCGAACAGTGAGCTTGCTCCGAACAAAAGAACCGTGCTTCCTACACACACGGGCCATATCTAGTTCAACTCTGCTTAGGAAACTGACAAGAAAAGTAGCTCCTCTTCAGTCCAATACACTGTACTTGCTGGGAACAGACGCCAGTGCTATTTGCACTGTGTATGGCAATGTGAGCGCAATAGTGACTCTTCTTTCCAGAAAACAACTCTTGCTCATGGGACCAAAAAGTGCATGTGATTCAACTCCATTTAGGACTGGGAAACAAATGCTAGATCGCCTTACAAGAAGCACACTGTGCTTTTGAGAAAAGAGCACTCTTCTACTCTACTGTGTTTCCTATAGAGCCAAAACAGTGAGCTTGCTCAGAAAAAAAGAACTGTGCTTCCTACACACACGGCCATATCTAGTTCAATTCTGCTTAAGAAACTGACAAGAATAGTACATCCTCTTCAGTCCAATAAACTGTACTTGCTGGGAACAGACGCCAGTGCTATTTGCACTGTGTATGGCAATGGGAGCGCAATAGTGACTCTTCTTTCCAGAAAACAACTCTTGCTCATGGGACCCAAAACTGCATGTGATTCAACTCCATTTGGGACTGGGAAACAAATGCTAGCTTGCCTTACAAGAAACACAATCTGCTTTTGAGAAAAGAGCACTCTTCTAATCTATTGTGTTTCCTATAGAGCCAGAACAGTGAGCTTGCTCAGAACAAAAGAACTGTGCTTCCTACACACACAGCCATATCTGGTTCAATTCTGCTTAGGAAAATGACAAGAACAGTAGATCCTCTTCAGTCCGATACACTGTACTTGCTGGGAACAGACGGGAGTGCTATTTGCACTGTGTATGGCAATGGGAGCGCAATAGTGACTTTCCTTACCAAAAAACAACTCTTGCTCGTAGGACCAGAATCTGCATGTTATTCAACTCCATATAGGACTGGGAAACAAACGTTAGCTCCCCTTACAAGAAACACAATCTGCTTTTGAGAAAAGAGCACTCTTCTACTCTACTGTGTTTCCTATAGGGCCAGAACAGTGAGCTTGCTCAGAACAAAAGAACTGTGCTTCCTACACACACGGCCATATCTAGTTCAACTCTGCTTAGGAACCTGACAAGAACAGTAGATCCTCTTCAGTCCAATACACTGTACATGCTGGGAACAGACACATGTGCTGTTTGCCCTGTGTATGACAATGTGAGCACAATAGTGACTCTTCTTACCAGAAAACAACTCTTGCTCATAGGACCAGAAACTGCATGTGATTCAACTCCACTTAGGACTGGGAAACAAACGCTAACTCGCCTTACAAGAAACACACTCTGATTTAGAGAAAAAAGCACTCTTCTACTCTATTGTGTTTCCTGAGAGGTCCGAACAGTGAACTTGCTCAGAACAAAAGAACTGTGCTTCCTACACACACGGCCATATCTAGTTCAATTCTGCTTAGGAACCTGACAAGAACAGTAGCTCCTCTTCTGTCCAATACACTGTACTGCTGGAAACAGACAACAGTGCTATTAGTCCTGTGTATGGCAATGGCAGCACAATAGTGACTCTTCTTACCATAAAACAACTCTTGCTCGTAGGACCAGAAACTGCATGTGATTACACACCATTTAGGACTGGGAAACAAACTCTAGCTCGCCTTACAAGAAACACACTCTGCTTTAGAGAAAAGAGCACTCTTCTACTCTACTGTGTTTCCTATAGGGCCAGAACAGTGAGCTTGCTCAGAAGAAAAGAACTGTGCTTCTTACACACACGGGCCATATGTAGTTCAACTCTACTTAGGAAACTGAAAGAACAGTATCTCCTCTTCAGTCCAATACACTGTACTTAATGGGAACAGATGCGAGTGCTATTTGCAGTGTGTATGGCAATGGGAGCACAATAGTGACTTTCCTTACAAGAAAAGAAATCTTGTTCGTAGGCCCAAAAACTGCATGTGATTCAACTCCATTTCGGACTGGGAAACAAACGCTAGCTCGCCTTACAAGAAACACACTCTGCTTTTAGGAAAGGGCACTCTTTTACTCTATTGTGTTTCCTATAGGGCCAGAAGAGTGAGCTTGCTCAGAACAAAAGAACTGTGCGTCCAACACACACCGACTATATTTAGTTCAACTCTGCTTAGGAAACTGACAAGAACAGTAGATCCTCTTCAGTCCAATACACTGAAGTTGCTGGGAACAGACGCGAGTGCTATTTGCCCTATGTATGACAATGGGAGCGCAATAGTGACTCTTCTTACCAGAAAACAACTCTTGCTCGTAAAAACCAGAAACTGCATGTGACTCAACTCCATTTAGGACTGGGAAACAAATGCTAGCTCACCTTACAAGAAACACACTCTGCTTTTAGGAAAGGGCACTCTTCTACTCTAATGTGTTTCCTATAGGGCCAGAACAGTGAGCTTGCTCAGAACAAAAGAACCATGCTTCCTACACATACGGGCCAAATCTAGATCAAGTCTGCTTAGGAAACTGACAAGGACAGTAGATCCTCTTCAGTCCAATACACTGTACTTGCTGGGAACAGACGCGAGTGCTATTTGCACAGTGTAGGGGAATGGGAGCGCAACAGTGACTTTCCTTACCAGAAAACTACTCTTGCTCATGGGACCATAAACTGCATGTGATTCAACTCCATTTAGGACTGGGAAACAAACGCTAGCTCGCCTTACAAGAGACACACTCTGCTTTTGAGAAAAGAGCACTCTTCTGCTCTACTGTGTTTTCTATAGAGCCAAAACAGTGAGCTTGCTCAGAACAAAAGAACTCTGCTTCCTACACACACACGGGGCATATGTAGTTCAACTCTTCTTAGGAAACTGACAAGAACAGTAGCTCCTCTTCATTCCAATACAATGTACATGCTGGGAACAGATGCCAGTGCTATTTGCCCTGTGTATGGCAATGGGAGCGCAATAGTCACTCTTCTTACCAGAAAACAACTCTTGCTCGTAGAACCAGAAACTGCATGTGATTCAACTCCATTTAGAACTGGGAAGCAAATGCTAGCTCGCCTTACATTAAAAACACTCTGCTTTTGAGAAAAGAGCACTCTTCTACTCTACTGTGTTTCCTATGGGGTCCGAACAGTGAGCTTGCTCTGATCAAAAGAACCGTGCTTCCTACACACACGGCCATATCTAGTTCATCTCTGCTTAGGAAACTGACAAGAACAGTAGCTCCTCTTCAGTCCAATACACTGTACTTGCTGGGAACAGACGCCAGTGATATTTGCACTGTGTATGGCAATGGGAGCGCAATAGTGACTCTTCTTACCAGAGAACAACTCTTGCTCATAGGACCAGAAACTGCATGTGATTTTACTCCATTTAGGACTTGGAAACAAACGCTAGCTTGCCTTACAAGAAACACACTCTGCTTTTGAGAAAAGAGCACTCTTCTACTCTAATGTGATTCCTATAGGGCTAGAAGAGTGAGCTTGCTCAGAACAAAAGAACTGTGCTTCCTACACACATCGACTGTATTTAGTTCAACTCTACTTAGGAAACTGACAAGAACAGTAGATACTCTTCAGTCCAATACACTGCACATGCTGGGAACAGACGCCAGTGCTATTTGCCCTGTGTATAGCAATGGGAGCGCAATAGTGACTCTTCTTTCCAGAAAACAACTCTTGCTCGTAGGACCAAAAACTGCATGTGATTCAACTCCATTTAGAACTGGGAAACAAACGCTAGCTCACCTTACAATAAACACACTCTGCTTTTGAGAAAAGAGAGCTTTTCTAGTTTACTGTTTTTCCTACGGGGTCCGAACAGTGAGCTTGCTCCGAACAAAAGAACAGTACTTCCTACACACACGGGCCATATCTAGTTCAACTCTGCTTAGGAAACTGACAAGAACAGTAGCTCCTCTTCAGTCCAATACACTGTACTTGCTGGGAACAGACGCCAGTCCTATTTGCACTGTGTATGGCAATGGGAGCGCAATAGTGACTCTTCTTTCCAGAAAACAACTCTTGCTCATGGGACCCAAAACTGCATGTGATTCAACTCCATTTAGGACTGGGAAACAAATGCTAGCTTGCCTTACAAGAAACACAATCTGCTTTTGAGAAAAGAGCACTCTTCTAATCTATTGTGTTTCCTATAGAGCCAGAACAGTGAGCTTGTTCAGAACAAAAGAACTGTGCTTCCTACACACACAGCCATATCTGGTTCAATTCTGCTTAGGAAAATGACAAGAACAGTAGATCCTCTTCAGTCCAATACACTGTACATGCTGGGAATAGACGCCAGTGCTTTTTGCCTTGTGTATGACAATGGGAGTGCAATAGTGACTCTTCTTACCAGAAAACAACTCTTGCTCGTAGGACCAGAAACTGCATGTGATTAAACTCCATTTAGGACTGGGAAACAAACGCTAGCTCGCCTTACAAGAAACACAATCTGCTTTTGAGAAAAGAGCACTCTTCTACTCTAATGCGTTTCCTATAGGGCCAAAACAATGAGCTTGCTCAGAACAAAAGAACTGTGATTCCTACACACACGACCATATCTAGTTCAATTCTGCTTAGGAAACTGACAAGAACAGTAGATCCTCTTCAGTCCAATACACAGTACATGCTGGGAATAGACGCCAGTGCTATTTGCCCTGTGTATGACAATGGGAACACAATAGTGACTCTTCCTACCAGAAAACAACTCTTGCTGGTAGGACGAGAAACTGCATGTGATTCAACTCCATTTAGGACTGGGAAACAAACGCTAGCTCGCCTTAGAAGAACCACATTCTGCTTCTGAGAAAAGGCCACTCATCTACTCTACTGTGTTTCCTATGGGGTGCGAACAGTGAGTTTGCTCAGAACAAAAGAACTGTGCTTCCTATACACACGGGCCATATCTAGTTCAACTCTGCTTAGGAAACTGACAAGAACAGTAGCTCCTCTTCAGTCCAAAACACTGTACTTGTTGGGAACAGACGCGAATGCTATTTACACTGTGTATGGAAATGGGAGCGCAATAGTGACTCTTCTTACCAGAAAACAACTCTTGCTCATAGGACCAAAAACTGCATGTGATTCAACTCCATTCAGGACTGGAAACAAACGCCAGCTGGCCTTCCAAGAAACACACTCTGCCTATGAGAAAAGGGCACTCTTCTACTCTACTGTGTTTCCTATAGGGCCAAAACAGTGAGCTTGCTCAGAACTAAAAAACTGTGCTTCCTACACAAACGTCCATATCTAGTTCAATTCTGCTTAGGAAACTGACAAGAACAGTAGATCCTCTTCAGTCCAATACACTGTACATGCTGGGAATAGACGCCAGTGCTATTTGCCCTGTGTATGACAATGGGAGCACAATAGTGACTCTTCTTACCAGAAAACAACTCCTGCTCGTAGGAGCAGAAACTGCATGTGATTCAACTCCATTTAGAACTGGGAAACAAACGCTAGCTCACCTTACAATAAACACACTCTGCTTTTGAGAAAAGAGAGCTTTTCTAGTCTACTGTGTTTCCTACAGGGTCCGAACAGTGAGCTTGCTCCGAACAAAAGAACCGTGCTTCCTACACACACGGGCCATATCTAGTTCAACTCTGCTTAGGAAACTGACAAGAACAGTAGCTCCTCTTCAGTCCAATACACTGTACTTGCTGGGAACAGACGCCAGTGCTATTTGCACTGTGTATGGCAATGTGAGCGCAATAGTGACTCTTCTTTCCAGAAAACAACTCTTGCTCATGGGACCAAAAAGTGCATGTGATTCAACTCCATTTAGGACTGGGAAACAAATGCTAGATCGCCTTACAAGAAGCACACTGTGCTTTTGAGAAAAGAGCACTCTTCTACTCTACTGTGTTTCCTATAGAGCCAAAACAGTGAGCTTGCTCAGAAAAAAAGAACTGTGCTTCCTACACACACGGCCATATCTAGTTCAATTCTGCTTAAGAAACTGACAAGAATAGTACATCCTCTTCAGTCCAATAAACTGTACTTGCTGGGAACAGACGCCAGTGCTATTTGCACTGTGTATGGCAATGGGAGCGCAATAGTGACTCTTCTTTCCAGAAAACAACTCTTGCTCATGGGACCCAAAACTGCATGTGATTCAACTCCATTTGGGACTGGGAAACAAATGCTAGCTTGCCTTACAAGAAACACAATCTGCTTTTGAGAAAAGAGCACTCTTCTAATCTATTGTGTTTCCTATAGAGCCAGAACAGTGAGCTTGCTCAGAACAAAAGAACAGTGCTTCCTACACACACAGCCATATCTGGTTCAATTCTGCTTAGGAAAATGACAAGAACAGTAGATCCTCTTCAGTCCGATACACTGTACTTGCTGGGAACAGACGGGAGTGCTATTTGCACTGTGTATGGCAATGGGAGCGCAATAGTGACTTTCCTTACCAAAAAACAACTCTTGCTCGTAGGACCAGAATCTGCATGTTATTCAACTCCATATAGGACTGGGAAACAAACGTTAGCTCCCCTTACAAGAAACACAATCTGCTTTTGAGAAAAGAGCACTCTTCTACTCTACTGTGTTTCCTATAGGGCCAGAACAGTGAGCTTGCTCAGAACAAAAGAACTGTGCTTCCTACACACACGGCCATATCTAGTTCAACTCTGCTTAGGAACCTGACAAGAACAGTAGATCCTCTTCAGTCCAATACACTGTACATGCTGGGAACAGACACATGTGCTGTTTGCCCTGTGTATGACAATGTGAGCACAATAGTGACTCTTCTTACCAGAAAACAACTCTTGCTCATAGGACCAGAAACTGCATGTGATTCAACTCCACTTAGGACTGGGAAACAAACGCTAACTCGCCTTACAAGAAACACACTCTGATTTAGAGAAAAAAGCACTCTTCTACTCTATTGTGTTTCCTGAGAGGTCCGAACAGTGAACTTGCTCAGAACAAAAGAACTGTGCTTCCTACACACACGGCCATATCTAGTTCAATTCTGCTTAGGAACCTGACAAGAACAGTAGCTCCTCTTCTGTCCAATACACTGTACTGCTGGAAACAGACAACAGTGCTATTAGTCCTGTGTATGGCAATGGCAGCACAATAGTGACTCTTCTTACCATAAAACAACTCTTGCTCGTAGGACCAGAAACTGCATGTGATTACACTCCATTTAGGACTGGGAAACAAACTCTAGCTCGCCTTACAAGAAACACACTCTGCTTTAGAGAAAAGAGCACTCTTCTACTCTACTGTGTTTCCTATAGGGCCAGAACAGTGAGCTTGCTCAGAAGAAAAGAACTGTGCTTCTTACACACACGGGCCATATGTAGTTCAACTCTACTTAGGAAACTGAAAGAACAGTATCTCCTCTTCAGTCCAATACACTGTACTTAATGGGAACAGATGCGAGTGCTATTTGCAGTGTGTATGGCAATGGGAGCACAATAGTGACTTTCCTTACAAGAAAAGAAATCTTGTTCGTAGGCCCAAAAACTGCATGTGATTCAACTCCATTTCGGACTGGGAAACAAACGCTAGCTCGCCTTACAAGAAACACACTCTGCTTTTAGGAAAGGGCACTCTTTTACTCTATTGTGTTTCCTATAGGGCCAGAAGAGTGAGCTTGCTCAGAACAAAAGAACTGTGCGTCCAACACACACCGACTATATTTAGTTCAACTCTGCTTAGGAAACTGACAAGAACAGTAGATCCTCTTCAGTCCAATACACTGAAGTTGCTGGGAACAGACGCGAGTGCTATTTGCCCTATGTATGACAATGGGAGCGCAATAGTGACTCTTCTTACCAGAAAACAACTCTTGCTCGTAAAAACCAGAAACTGCATGTGACTCAACTCCATTTAGGACTGGGAAACAAATGCTAGCTCACCTTACAAGAAACACACTCTGCTTTTAGGAAAGGGCACTCTTCTACTCTAATGTGTTTCCTATAGGGCCAGAACAGTGAGCTTGCTCAGAACAAAAGAACCATGCTTCCTACACATACGGGCCAAATCTAGATCAAGTCTGCTTAGGAAACTGACAAGGACAGTAGATCCTCTTCAGTCCAATACACTGTACTTGCTGGGAACAGACGCGAGTGCTATTTGCACAGTGTAGGGGAATGGGAGCGCAACAGTGACTTTCCTTACCAGAAAACTACTCTTGCTCATGGGACCATAAACTGCATGTGATTCAACTCCATTTAGGACTGGGAAACAAACGCTAGCTCGCCTTACAAGAGACACACTCTGCTTTTGAGAAAAGAGCACTCTTCTGCTCTACTGTGTTTTCTATAGAGCCAAAACAGTGAGCTTGCTCAGAACAAAAGAACTCTGCTTCCTACACACACACGGGGCATATGTAGTTCAACTCTTCTTAGGAAACTGACAAGAACAGTAGCTCCTCTTCATTCCAATACAATGTACATGCTGGGAACAGATGCCAGTGCTATTTGCCCTGTGTATGGCAATGGGAGCGCAATAGTCACTCTTCTTACCAGAAAACAACTCTTGCTCGTAGAACCAGAAACTGCATGTGATTCAACTCCATTTAGAACTGGGAAGCAAATGCTAGCTCGCCTTACATTAAAAACACTCTGCTTTTGAGAAAAGAGCACTCTTCTACTCTACTGTGTTTCCTATGGGGTCCGAACAGTGAGCTTGCTCTGATCAAAAGAACCGTGCTTCCTACACACACGGCCATATCTAGTTCATCTCTGCTTAGGAAACTGACAAGAACAGTAGCTCCTCTTCAGTCCAATACACTGTACTTGCTGGGAACAGACGCCAGTGATATTTGCACTGTGTATGGCAATGGGAGCGCAATAGTGACTCTTCTTACCAGAGAACAACTCTTGCTCATAGGACCAGAAACTGCATGTGATTTTACTCCATTTAGGACTTGGAAACAAACGCTAGCTTGCCTTACAAGAAACACACTCTGCTTTTGAGAAAAGAGCACTCTTCTACTCTAATGTGATTCCTATAGGGCTAGAAGAGTGAGCTTGCTCAGAACAAAAGAACTGTGCTTCCTACACACATCGACTGTATTTAGTTCAACTCTACTTAGGAAACTGACAAGAACAGTAGATACTCTTCAGTCCAATACACTGCACATGCTGGGAACAGACGCCAGTGCTATTTGCCCTGTGTATAGCAATGGGAGCGCAATAGTGACTCTTCTTTCCAGAAAACAACTCTTGCTCGTAGGACCAAAAACTGCATGTGATTCAACTCCATTTAGAACTGGGAAACAAACGCTAGCTCACCTTACAATAAACACACTCTGCTTTTGAGAAAAGAGAGCTTTTCTAGTTTACTGTTTTTCCTACGGGGTCCGAACAGTGAGCTTGCTCCGAACAAAAGAACAGTACTTCCTACACACACGGGCCATATCTAGTTCAACTCTGCTTAGGAAACTGACAAGAACAGTAGCTCCTCTTCAGTCCAATACACTGTACTTGCTGGGAACAGACGCCAGTCCTATTTGCACTGTGTATGGCAATGGGAGCGCAATAGTGACTCTTCTTTCCAGAAAACAACTCTTGCTCATGGGACCCAAAACTGCATGTGATTCAACTCCATTTAGGACTGGGAAACAAATGCTAGCTTGCCTTACAAGAAACACAATCTGCTTTTGAGAAAAGAGCACTCTTCTAATCTATTGTGTTTCCTATAGAGCCAGAACAGTGAGCTTGTTCAGAACAAAAGAACTGTGCTTCCTACACACACAGCCATATCTGGTTCAATTCTGCTTAGGAAAATGACAAGAACAGTAGATCCTCTTCAGTCCAATACACTGTACATGCTGGGAATAGACGCCAGTGCTTTTTGCCTTGTGTATGACAATGGGAGTGCAATAGTGACTCTTCTTACCAGAAAACAACTCTTGCTCGTAGGACCAGAAACTGCATGTGATTAAACTCCATTTAGGACTGGGAAACAAACGCTAGCTCGCCTTACAAGAAACACAATCTGCTTTTGAGAAAAGAGCACTCTTCTACTCTAATGCGTTTCCTATAGGGCCAAAACAATGAGCTTGCTCAGAACAAAAGAACTGTGATTCCTACACACACGACCATATCTAGTTCAATTCTGCTTAGGAAACTGACAAGAACAGTAGATCCTCTTCAGTCCAATACACAGTACATGCTGGGAATAGACGCCAGTGCTATTTGCCCTGTGTATGACAATGGGAACGCAATAGTGACTCTTCCTACCAGAAAACAACTCTTGCTGGTAGGACGAGAAACTGCATGTGATTCAACTCCATTTAGGACTGGGAAACAAACGCTAGCTCGCCTTAGAAGAACCACATTCTGCTTCTGAGAAAAGGCCACTCATCTACTCTACTGTGTTTCCTATGGGGTGCGAACAGTGAGTTTGCTCAGAACAAAAGAACTGTGCTTCCTATACACACGGGCCATATCTAGTTCAACTCTGCTTAGGAAACTGACAAGAACAGTAGCTCCTCTTCAGTCCAAAACACTGTACTTGTTGGGAACAGACGCGAATGCTATTTACACTGTGTATGGAAATGGGAGCGCAATAGTGACTCTTCTTACCAGAAAACAACTCTTGCTCATAGGACCAAAAACTGCATGTGATTCAACTCCATTCAGGACTGGAAACAAACGCCAGCTGGCCTTCCAAGAAACACACTCTGCCTATGAGAAAAGGGCACTCTTCTACTCTACTGTGTTTCCTATAGGGCCAAAACAGTGAGCTTGCTCAGAACTAAAAAACTGTGCTTCCTACACAAACGTCCATATCTAGTTCAATTCTGCTTAGGAAACTGACAAGAACAGTAGATCCTCTTCAGTCCAATACACTGTACATGCTGGGAATAGACGCCAGTGCTATTTGCCCTGTGTATGACAATGGGAGCACAATAGTGACTCTTCTTACCAGAAAACAACTCCTGCTCGTAGGAGCAGAAACTGCATGTGATTCAACTCCATTTAGAACTGGGAAACAAACGCTAGCTCACCTTACAATAAACACACTCTGCTTTTGAGAAAAGAGAGCTTTTCTAGTCTACTGTGTTTCCTACAGGGTCCGAACAGTGAGCTTGCTCCGAACAAAAGAACCGTGCTTCCTACACACACGGGCCATATCTAGTTCAACTCTGCTTAGGAAACTGACAAGAACAGTAGCTCCTCTTCAGTCCAATACACTGTACTTGCTGGGAACAGACGCCAGTGCTATTTGCACTGTGTATGGCAATGTGAGCGCAATAGTGACTCTTCTTTCCAGAAAACAACTCTTGCTCATGGGACCAAAAAGTGCATGTGATTCAACTCCATTTAGGACTGGGAAACAAATGCTAGATCGCCTTACAAGAAGCACACTGTGCTTTTGAGAAAAGAGCACTCTTCTACTCTACTGTGTTTCCTATAGAGCCAAAACAGTGAGCTTGCTCAGAAAAAAAGAACTGTGCTTCCTACACACACGGCCATATCTAGTTCAATTCTGCTTAAGAAACTGACAAGAATAGTACATCCTCTTCAGTCCAATAAACTGTACTTGCTGGGAACAGACGCCAGTGCTATTTGCACTGTGTATGGCAATGGGAGCGCAATAGTGACTCTTCTTTCCAGAAAACAACTCTTGCTCATGGGACCCAAAACTGCATGTGATTCAACTCCATTTGGGACTGGGAAACAAATGCTAGCTTGCCTTACAAGAAACACAATCTGCTTTTGAGAAAAGAGCACTCTTCTAATCTATTGTGTTTCCTATAGAGCCAGAACAGTGAGCTTGCTCAGAACAAAAGAACTGTGCTTCCTACACACACAGCCATATCTGGTTCAATTCTGCTTAGGAAAATGACAAGAACAGTAGATCCTCTTCAGTCCGATACACTGTACTTGCTGGGAACAGACGGGAGTGCTATTTGCACTGTGTATGGCAATGGGAGCGCAATAGTGACTTTCCTTACCAAAAAACAACTCTTGCTCGTAGGACCAGAATCTGCATGTTATTCAACTCCATATAGGACTGGGAAACAAACGTTAGCTCCCCTTACAAGAAACACAATCTGCTTTTGAGAAAAGAGCACTCTTCTACTCTACTGTGTTTCCTATAGGGCCAGAACAGTGAGCTTGCTCAGAACAAAAGAACTGTGCTTCCTACACACACGGCCATATCTAGTTCAACTCTGCTTAGGAACCTGACAAGAACAGTAGATCCTCTTCAGTCCAATACACTGTACATGCTGGGAACAGACACATGTGCTGTTTGCCCTGTGTATGACAATGTGAGCACAATAGTGACTCTTCTTACCAGAAAACAACTCTTGCTCATAGGACCAGAAACTGCATGTGATTCAACTCCACTTAGGACTGGGAAACAAACGCTAACTCGCCTTACAAGAAACACACTCTGATTTAGAGAAAAAAGCACTCTTCTACTCTATTGTGTTTCCTGAGAGGTCCGAACAGTGAACTTGCTCAGAACAAAAGAACTGTGCTTCCTACACACACGGCCATATCTAGTTCAATTCTGCTTAGGAACCTGACAAGAACAGTAGCTCCTCTTCTGTCCAATACACTGTACTGCTGGAAACAGACAACAGTGCTATTAGTCCTGTGTATGGCAATGGCAGCACAATAGTGACTCTTCTTACCATAAAACAACTCTTGCTCGTAGGACCAGAAACTGCATGTGATTACACTCCATTTAGGACTGGGCAACAAACTCTAGCTCGCCTTACAAGAAACACACTCTGCTTTAGAGAAAAGAGCACTCTTCTACTCTACTGTGTTTCCTATAGGGCCAGAACAGTGAGCTTGCTCAGAAGAAAAGAACTGTGCTTCTTACACACACGGGCCATATGTAGTTCAACTCTACTTAGGAAACTGAAAGAACAGTATCTCCTCTTCAGTCCAATACACTGTACTTAATGGGAACAGATGCGAGTGCTATTTGCAGTGTGTATGGCAATGGGAGCACAATAGTGACTTTCCTTACAAGAAAAGAAATCTTGTTCGTAGGCCCAAAAACTGCATGTGATTCAACTCCATTTCGGACTGGGAAACAAACGCTAGCTCGCCTTACAAGAAACACACTCTGCTTTTAGGAAAGGGCACTCTTTTACTCTATTGTGTTTCCTATAGGGCCAGAAGAGTGAGCTTGCTCAGAACAAAAGAACTGTGCGTCCAACACACACCGACTATATTTAGTTCAACTCTGCTTAGGAAACTGACAAGAACAGTAGATCCTCTTCAGTCCAATACACTGAAGTTGCTGGGAACAGACGCGAGTGCTATTTGCCCTATGTATGACAATGGGAGCGCAATAGTGACTCTTCTTACCAGAAAACAACTCTTGCTCGTAAAAACCAGAAACTGCATGTGACTCAACTCCATTTAGGACTGGGAAACAAATGCTAGCTCACCTTACAAGAAACACACTCTGCTTTTAGGAAAGGGCACTCTTCTACTCTAATGTGTTTCCTATAGGGCCAGAACAGTGAGCTTGCTCAGAACAAAAGAACCATGCTTCCTACACATACGGGCCAAATCTAGATCAAGTCTGCTTAGGAAACTGACAAGGACAGTAGATCCTCTTCAGTCCAATACACTGTACTTGCTGGGAACAGACGCGAGTGCTATTTGCACAGTGTAGGGGAATGGGAGCGCAACAGTGACTTTCCTTACCAGAAAACTACTCTTGCTCATGGGACCATAAACTGCATGTGATTCAACTCCATTTAGGACTGGGAAACAAACGCTAGCTCGCCTTACAAGAGACACACTCTGCTTTTGAGAAAAGAGCACTCTTCTGCTCTACTGTGTTTTCTATAGAGCCAAAACAGTGAGCTTGCTCAGAACAAAAGAACTCTGCTTCCTACACACACACGGGGCATATGTAGTTCAACTCTTCTTAGGAAACTGACAAGAACAGTAGCTCCTCTTCATTCCAATACAATGTACATGCTGGGAACAGATGCCAGTGCTATTTGCCCTGTGTATGGCAATGGGAGCGCAATAGTCACTCTTCTTACCAGAAAACAACTCTTGCTCGTAGAACCAGAAACTGCATGTGATTCAACTCCATTTAGAACTGGGAAGCAAATGCTAGCTCGCCTTACATTAAAAACACTCTGCTTTTGAGAAAAGAGCACTCTTCTACTCTACTGTGTTTCCTATGGGGTCCGAACAGTGAGCTTGCTCTGATCAAAAGAACCGTGCTTCCTACACACACGGCCATATCTAGTTCATCTCTGCTTAGGAAACTGACAAGAACAGTAGCTCCTCTTCAGTCCAATACACTGTACTTGCTGGGAACAGACGCCAGTGATATTTGCACTGTGTATGGCAATGGGAGCGCAATAGTGACTCTTCTTACCAGAGAACAACTCTTGCTCATAGGACCAGAAACTGCATGTGATTTTACTCCATTTAGGACTTGGAAACAAACGCTAGCTTGCCTTACAAGAAACACACTCTGCTTTTGAGAAAAGAGCACTCTTCTACTCTAATGTGATTCCTATAGGGCTAGAAGAGTGAGCTTGCTCAGAACAAAAGAACTGTGCTTCCTACACACATCGACTGTATTTAGTTCAACTCTACTTAGGAAACTGACAAGAACAGTAGATACTCTTCAGTCCAATACACTGCACATGCTGGGAACAGACGCCAGTGCTATTTGCCCTGTGTATAGCAATGGGAGCGCAATAGTGACTCTTCTTTCCAGAAAACAACTCTTGCTCGTAGGACCAAAAACTGCATGTGATTCAACTCCATTTAGAACTGGGAAACAAACGCTAGCTCACCTTACAATAAACACACTCTGCTTTTGAGAAAAGAGAGCTTTTCTAGTTTACTGTTTTTCCTACGGGGTCCGAACAGTGAGCTTGCTCCGAACAAAAGAACAGTACTTCCTACACACACGGGCCATATCTAGTTCAACTCTGCTTAGGAAACTGACAAGAACAGTAGCTCCTCTTCAGTCCAATACACTGTACTTGCTGGGAACAGACGCCAGTCCTATTTGCACTGTGTATGGCAATGGGAGCGCAATAGTGACTCTTCTTTCCAGAAAACAACTCTTGCTCATGGGACCCAAAACTGCATGTGATTCAACTCCATTTAGGACTGGGAAACAAATGCTAGCTTGCCTTACAAGAAACACAATCTGCTTTTGAGAAAAGAGCACTCTTCTAATCTATTGTGTTTCCTATAGAGCCAGAACAGTGAGCTTGTTCAGAACAAAAGAACTGTGCTTCCTACACACACAGCCATATCTGGTTCAATTCTGCTTAGGAAAATGACAAGAACAGTAGATCCTCTTCAGTCCAATACACTGTACATGCTGGGAATAGACGCCAGTGCTTTTTGCCTTGTGTATGACAATGGGAGTGCAATAGTGACTCTTCTTACCAGAAAACAACTCTTGCTCGTAGGACCAGAAACTGCATGTGATTAAACTCCATTTAGGACTGGGAAACAAACGCTAGCTCGCCTTACAAGAAACACAATCTGCTTTTGAGAAAAGAGCACTCTTCTACTCTAATGCGTTTCCTATAGGGCCAAAACAATGAGCTTGCTCAGAACAAAAGAACTGTGATTCCTACACACACGACCATATCTAGTTCAATTCTGCTTAGGAAACTGACAAGAACAGTAGATCCTCTTCAGTCCAATACACAGTACATGCTGGGAATAGACGCCAGTGCTATTTGCCCTGTGTATGACAATGGGAACGCAATAGTGACTCTTCCTACCAGAAAACAACTCTTGCTGGTAGGACGAGAAACTGCATGTGATTCAACTCCATTTAGGACTGGGAAACAAACGCTAGCTCGCCTTAGAAGAACCACATTCTGCTTCTGAGAAAAGGCCACTCATCTACTCTACTGTGTTTCCTATGGGGTGCGAACAGTGAGTTTGCTCAGAACAAAAGAACTGTGCTTCCTATACACACGGGCCATATCTAGTTCAACTCTGCTTAGGAAACTGACAAGAACAGTAGCTCCTCTTCAGTCCAAAACACTGTACTTGTTGGGAACAGACGCGAATGCTATTTACACTGTGTATGGAAATGGGAGCGCAATAGTGACTCTTCTTACCAGAAAACAACTCTTGCTCATAGGACCAAAAACTGCATGTGATTCAACTCCATTCAGGACTGGAAACAAACGCCAGCTGGCCTTCCAAGAAACACACTCTGCCTATGAGAAAAGGGCACTCTTCTACTCTACTGTGTTTCCTATAGGGCCAAAACAGTGAGCTTGCTCAGAACTAAAAAACTGTGCTTCCTACACAAACGTCCATATCTAGTTCAATTCTGCTTAGGAAACTGACAAGAACAGTAGATCCTCTTCAGTCCAATACACTGTACATGCTGGGAATAGACGCCAGTGCTATTTGCCCTGTGTATGACAATGGGAGCACAATAGTGACTCTTCTTACCAGAAAACAACTCCTGCTCGTAGGAGCAGAAACTGCATGTGATTCAACTCCATTTAGAACTGGGAAACAAACGCTAGCTCACCTTACAATAAACACACTCTGCTTTTGAGAAAAGAGAGCTTTTCTAGTCTACTGTGTTTCCTACAGGGTCCGAACAGTGAGCTTGCTCCGAACAAAAGAACCGTGCTTCCTACACACACGGGCCATATCTAGTTCAACTCTGCTTAGGAAACTGACAAGAAAAGTAGCTCCTCTTCAGTCCAATACACTGTACTTGCTGGGAACAGACGCCAGTGCTATTTGCACTGTGTATGGCAATGTGAGCGCAATAGTGACTCTTCTTTCCAGAAAACAACTCTTGCTCATGGGACCAAAAAGTGCATGTGATTCAACTCCATTTAGGACTGGGAAACAAATGCTAGATCGCCTTACAAGAAGCACACTGTGCTTTTGAGAAAAGAGCACTCTTCTACTCTACTGTGTTTCCTATAGAGCCAAAACAGTGAGCTTGCTCAGAAAAAAAGAACTGTGCTTCCTACACACACGGCCATATCTAGTTCAATTCTGCTTAAGAAACTGACAAGAATAGTACATCCTCTTCAGTCCAATAAACTGTACTTGCTGGGAACAGACGCCAGTGCTATTTGCACTGTGTATGGCAATGGGAGCGCAATAGTGACTCTTCTTTCCAGAAAACAACTCTTGCTCATGGGACCCAAAACTGCATGTGATTCAACTCCATTTGGGACTGGGAAACAAATGCTAGCTTGCCTTACAAGAAACACAATCTGCTTTTGAGAAAAGAGCACTCTTCTAATCTATTGTGTTTCCTATAGAGCCAGAACAGTGAGCTTGCTCAGAACAAAAGAACTGTGCTTCCTACACACACAGCCATATCTGGTTCAATTCTGCTTAGGAAAATGACAAGAACAGTAGATCCTCTTCAGTCCGATACACTGTACTTGCTGGGAACAGACGGGAGTGCTATTTGCACTGTGTATGGCAATGGGAGCGCAATAGTGACTTTCCTTACCAAAAAACAACTCTTGCTCGTAGGACCAGAATCTGCATGTTATTCAACTCCATATAGGACTGGGAAACAAACGTTAGCTCCCCTTACAAGAAACACAATCTGCTTTTGAGAAAAGAGCACTCTTCTACTCTACTGTGTTTCCTATAGGGCCAGAACAGTGAGCTTGCTCAGAACAAAAGAACTGTGCTTCCTACACACACGGCCATATCTAGTTCAACTCTGCTTAGGAACCTGACAAGAACAGTAGATCCTCTTCAGTCCAATACACTGTACATGCTGGGAACAGACACATGTGCTGTTTGCCCTGTGTATGACAATGTGAGCACAATAGTGACTCTTCTTACCAGAAAACAACTCTTGCTCATAGGACCAGAAACTGCATGTGATTCAACTCCACTTAGGACTGGGAAACAAACGCTAACTCGCCTTACAAGAAACACACTCTGATTTAGAGAAAAAAGCACTCTTCTACTCTATTGTGTTTCCTGAGAGGTCCGAACAGTGAACTTGCTCAGAACAAAAGAACTGTGCTTCCTACACACACGGCCATATCTAGTTCAATTCTGCTTAGGAACCTGACAAGAACAGTAGCTCCTCTTCTGTCCAATACACTGTACTGCTGGAAACAGACAACAGTGCTATTAGTCCTGTGTATGGCAATGGCAGCACAATAGTGACTCTTCTTACCATAAAACAACTCTTGCTCGTAGGACCAGAAACTGCATGTGATTACACACCATTTAGGACTGGGAAACAAACTCTAGCTCGCCTTACAAGAAACACACTCTGCTTTAGAGAAAAGAGCACTCTTCTACTCTACTGTGTTTCCTATAGGGCCAGAACAGTGAGCTTGCTCAGAAGAAAAGAACTGTGCTTCTTACACACACGGGCCATATGTAGTTCAACTCTACTTAGGAAACTGAAAGAACAGTATCTCCTCTTCAGTCCAATACACTGTACTTAATGGGAACAGATGCGAGTGCTATTTGCAGTGTGTATGGCAATGGGAGCACAATAGTGACTTTCCTTACAAGAAAAGAAATCTTGTTCGTAGGCCCAAAAACTGCATGTGATTCAACTCCATTTCGGACTGGGAAACAAACGCTAGCTCGCCTTACAAGAAACACACTCTGCTTTTAGGAAAGGGCACTCTTTTACTCTATTGTGTTTCCTATAGGGCCAGAAGAGTGAGCTTGCTCAGAACAAAAGAACTGTGCGTCCAACACACACCGACTATATTTAGTTCAACTCTGCTTAGGAAACTGACAAGAACAGTAGATCCTCTTCAGTCCAATACACTGAAGTTGCTGGGAACAGACGCGAGTGCTATTTGCCCTATGTATGACAATGGGAGCGCAATAGTGACTCTTCTTACCAGAAAACAACTCTTGCTCGTAAAAACCAGAAACTGCATGTGACTCAACTCCATTTAGGACTGGGAAACAAATGCTAGCTCACCTTACAAGAAACACACTCTGCTTTTAGGAAAGGGCACTCTTCTACTCTAATGTGTTTCCTATAGGGCCAGAACAGTGAGCTTGCTCAGAACAAAAGAACCATGCTTCCTACACATACGGGCCAAATCTAGATCAAGTCTGCTTAGGAAACTGACAAGGACAGTAGATCCTCTTCAGTCCAATACACTGTATTTGCTGGGAACAGACGCGAGTGCTATTTGCACAGTGTAGGGGAATGGGAGCGCAACAGTGACTTTCCTTACCAGAAAACTACTCTTGCTCATGGGACCATAAACTGCATGTGATTCAACTCCATTTAGGACTGGGAAACAAACGCTAGCTCGCCTTACAAGAGACACACTCTGCTTTTGAGAAAAGAGCACTCTTCTGCTCTACTGTGTTTTCTATAGAGCCAAAACAGTGAGCTTGCTCAGAACAAAAGAACTCTGCTTCCTACACACACACGGGGCATATGTAGTTCAACTCTTCTTAGGAAACTGACAAGAACAGTAGCTCCTCTTCATTCCAATACAATGTACATGCTGGGAACAGATGCCAGTGCTATTTGCCCTGTGTATGGCAATGGGAGCGCAATAGTCACTCTTCTTACCAGAAAACAACTCTTGCTCGTAGAACCAGAAACTGCATGTGATTCAACTCCATTTAGAACTGGGAAGCAAATGCTAGCTCGCCTTACATTAAAAACACTCTGCTTTTGAGAAAAGAGCACTCTTCTACTCTACTGTGTTTCCTATGGGGTCCGAACAGTGAGCTTGCTCTGATCAAAAGAACCGTGCTTCCTACACACACGGCCATATCTAGTTCATCTCTGCTTAGGAAACTGACAAGAACAGTAGCTCCTCTTCAGTCCAATACACTGTACTTGCTGGGAACAGACGCCAGTGATATTTGCACTGTGTATGGCAATGGGAGCGCAATAGTGACTCTTCTTACCAGAGAACAACTCTTGCTCATAGGACCAGAAACTGCATGTGATTTTACTCCATTTAGGACTTGGAAACAAACGCTAGCTTGCCTTACAAGAAACACACTCTGCTTTTGAGAAAAGAGCACTCTTCTACTCTAATGTGATTCCTATAGGGCTAGAAGAGTGAGCTTGCTCAGAACAAAAGAACTGTGCTTCATACACACATCGACTGTATTTAGTTCAACTCTACTTAGGAAACTGACAAGAACAGTAGATACTCTTCAGTCCAATACACTGCACATGCTGGGAACAGACGCCAGTGCTATTTGCCCTGTGTATAGCAATGGGAGCGCAATAGTGACTCTTCTTTCCAGAAAACAACTCTTGCTCGTAGGACCAAAAACTGCATGTGATTCAACTCCATTTAGAACTGGGAAACAAACGCTAGCTCACCTTACAATAAACACACTCTGCTTTTGAGAAAAGAGAGCTTTTCTAGTTTACTGTTTTTCCTACGGGGTCCGAACAGTGAGCTTGCTCCGAACAAAAGAACAGTACTTCCTACACACACGGGCCATATCTAGTTCAACTCTGCTTAGGAAACTGACAAGAACAGTAGCTCCTCTTCAGTCCAATACACTGTACTTGCTGGGAACAGACGCCAGTCCTATTTGCACTGTGTATGGCAATGGGAGCGCAATAGTGACTCTTCTTTCCAGAAAACAACTCTTGCTCATGGGACCCAAAACTGCATGTGATTCAACTCCATTTAGGACTGGGAAACAAATGCTAGCTTGCCTTACAAGAAACACAATCTGCTTTGAGAAAAGAGCACTCTTCTAATCTATTGTGTTCCTATAGAGCCAGAACAGTGAGCTTGTTCAGAACAAAAGAACTGTGCTTCCTACACACACAGCCATATCTGGTTCAATTCTGCTTAGGAAAATGACAAGAACAGTAGATCCTCTTCAGTCCAATACACTGTACATGCTTGGAATAGACGCCAGTGCTTTTTGCTTGTGTATGACAATGGGAGTGCAATAGTGACTCTTCTTACCAGAAAACAACTCTTGCTCGTAGGACCAGAAACTGCATGTGATTAAACTCCATTTAGGACTGGGAAACAAACGCTAGCTCGCCTTACAAGAAACACAATCTGCTTTTGAGAAAAGAGCACTCTTCTACTCTAATGCGTTTCCTATAGGGCCAAAACAATGAGCTTGCTCAGAACAAAAGAACTGTGATTCCTACACACACGACCATATCTAGTTCAATTCTGCTTAGGAAACTGACAAGAACAGTAGATCCTCTTCAGTCCAATACACAGTACATGCTGGGAATAGACGCCAGTGCTATTTGCCCTGTGTATGACAATGGGAACGCAATAGTGACTCTTCCTACCAGAAAACAACTCTTGCTGGTAGGACGAGAAACTGCATGTGATTCAACTCCATTTAGGACTGGGAAACAAACGCTAGCTCGACTTAGAAGAACCACATTCTGCTTCTGAGAAAAGGCCACTCATCTACTCTACTGTGTTTCCTATGGGGTGCGAACAGTGAGTTTGCTCAGAACAAAAGAACTGTGCTTCCTATACACACGGGCCATATCTAGTTCAACTCTGCTTAGGAAACTGACAAGAACAGTAGCTCCTCTTCAGTCCAAAACACTGTACTTGTTGGGAACAGACGCGAATGCTATTTACACTGTGTATGGAAATGGGAGCGCAATAGTGACTCTTCTTACAGAAAACAACTCTTGCTCATAGGACCAAAAACTGCATGTGATTCAACTCCATTCAGGACTGGAAACAAACGCCAGCTGGCCTTCCAAGAAACACACTCTGCCCATGAGAAAAGGGCACTCTTCTACTCTACTGTGTTTCCTATAGGGCCAAAACAGTGAGCTTGCTCAGAACTAAAAAACTGTGCTTCCTACACAAACGTCCATATCTAGTTCAATTCTGCTTAGGAAACTGACAAGAACAGTAGATCCTCTTCAGTCCCAATACACTGTACATGCTGGGAATAGACGCCAGTGCTATTTGCCCTGTGTATGACAATGGGAGCACAATAGTGACTCTTCTTACCAGAAAACAACTCCTGCTCGTAGGAGCAGAAACTGCATGTGATTCAACTCCATTTAGAACTGGGAAACAAACGCTAGCTCACCTTACAATAAACACACTCTGCTTTGAGAAAGAGAGCTTTTCTAGTCTACTGTGTTTCCTACAGGGTCCGAACAGTGAGCTTGCTCCGAACAAAAGAACCGTGCTTCCTACACACACGGGCCATATCTAGTTCAACTCTGCTTAGGAAACTGACAAGAACAGTAGCTCCTCTCAGTCCAATACACTGTACTTGCTGGGAACAGACGCCAGTGCTATTTGCACTGTGTATGGCAATGTGAGCGCAATAGTGACTCTTCTTTTCCAGAAAACAACTCTTGCTCATGGGACCAAAAAGTGCATGTGATTCAACTCCATTTAGGACTGGAAACAAATGCTAGATCGCCTTACAAGAAGCACACTGTGCTTTTGAGAAAAGAGCACTCTTCTACTCTACTGTGTTTCCTATAGAGCCAAAACAGTGAGCTTGCTCAGAAAAAAAGAACTGTGCTTCCTACACACACGGCCATATCTAGTTCAATTCTGCTTAAGAAACTGACAAGAATAGTACATCCTCTTCAGTCCAATAAACTGTACTTGCTGGGAACAGACGCCAGTGCTATTGCACTGTGTATGGCAATGGGAGCGCAATAGTGACTCTTCTTTCCAGAAAACAACTCTTGCTCATGGGACCCAAAACTGCATGTGATTCAACTCCATTTGGGACTGGGAAACAAATGCTAGCTTGCCTTACAAGAAACACAATCTGCTTTTGAGAAAAGAGCACTCTTCTAATCTATTGTGTTTCCTATAGAGCCAGAACAGTGAGCTTGCTCAGAACAAAAGAACTGTGCTTCCTACACACACAGCCATATCTGGTTCAATTCTGCTTAGGAAAATGACAAGAACAGTAGATCCTCTCAGTCCGATACACTGTACTTGCTGGGAACAGACGGGAGTGCTATTTGCACTGTGTATGGCAATGGGAGCGCAATAGTGACTTTCCTTACCAAAAAACAACTCTTGCTCGTAGGACCAGAATCTGCATGTTATTCAACTCCATATAGGACTGGGAAACAAACGTTAGCTCCCCTTACAAGAAACACAATCTGCTTTTGAGAAAAGAGCACTCTTCTACTCTACTGTGTTTCCTATAGGGCCAGAACAGTGAGCTTGCTCAGAACAAAAGAACTGTGCTTCCTACACACACGGCCCATATCTAGTTCAACTCTGCTTAGGAACCTGACAAGAACAGTAGATCCTCTTCAGTCCAATACACTGTACATGCTGGGAACAGACACATGTGCTGTTTGCCCTGGTGTATGACAATGTAGCACAATAGTGACTCTTCTTACCAGAAAACAACTCTTGCTCATAGGACCAGAAACTGCATGTGATTCAACTCCACTTAGGACTGGGAAACAAACGCTAACTCGCCTTACAAGAAACACACTCTGATTTAGAGAAAAAGCACTCTTCTACTCTATTGTGTTTCCTGAGAGGTCCGAACAGTGAACTTGCTCAGAACAAAAGAACTGTGCTTCCTACACACACGGCCATATCTAGTTCAATTCTGCTTAGGAACCTGACAAGAACAGTAGCTCCTCTTCTGTCCAATACACTGTACTGCTGGAAACAGACACAGTGCTATTAGTCCTGTGTATGGCAATGGCAGCACAATAGTGACTCTTCTTACCATAAAACAACTCTTGCTCGTAGGACCAGAAACTGCATGTGATTACACTCCATTTAGGACTGGGAAACAAACTCTAGCTCGCCTTACAAGAAACACACTCTGCTTTAGAGAAAAGAGCACTCTTCTACTCTACTGTGTTTCCTATAGGGCCAGAACAGTGAGCTTGCTCAGAAGAAAAGAACTGTGCTTCTTACACACACGGGCCATATGTAGTTCAACTCTACTTAGGAAACTGAAAGAACAGTATCTCCTCTTCAGTCCAATACACTGTACTTAATGGGAACAGATGCGAGTGCTATTTGCAGTGTGTATGGCAATGGGAGCACAATAGTGAAATAGTGACTTTCCTTACAAGAAAAGAAATCTTGTTCGTAGGCCCAAAAACTGCATGTGATTCAACTCCATTTCGGACTGGGAAACAAACGCTAGCTCGCCTTACAAGAAACACACTCTGCTTTTAGGAAAGGGCACTCTTTTACTCTATTGTGTTTCCTATAGGGCCAGAAGAGTGAGCTTGCTCAGAACAAAAGAACTGTGCGTCCAACACACACCGACTATATTTAGTTCAACTCTGCTTAGGAAACTGACAAGAACAGTAGATCCTCTTCAGTCCAATACACTGAAGTTGCTGGGAACAGACGCGAGTGCTATTTGCCCTATGTATGACAATGGGAGCGCAATAGTGACTCTTCTTACCAGAAAACAACTCTTGCTCGTAAAAACCAGAAACTGCATGTGACTCAACTCCATTTAGGACTGGGAAACAAATGCTAGCTCACCTTACAAGAAACACACTCTGCTTTTAGGAAAGGGCACTCTTCTACTCTAATGTGTTTCCTATAGGGCCAGAACAGTGAGCTTGCTCAGAACAAAAGAACCATGCTTCCTACACATACGGGCCAAATCTAGATCAAGTCTGCTTAGGAAACTGACAAGGACAGTAGATCCTCTTCAGTCCAATACACTGTACTTGCTGGGAACAGACGCGAGTGCTATTTGCACAGTGTAGGGGAATGGGAGCGCAACAGTGACTTTCCTTACCAGAAAACTACTCTTGCTCATGGGACCATAAACTGCATGTGATTCAACTCCATTTAGGACTGGGAAACAAACGCTAGCTCGCCTTACAAGAGACACACTCTGCTTTTGAGAAAAGAGCACTCTTCTGCTCTACTGTGTTTTCTATAGAGCCAAAACAGTGAGCTTGCTCAGAACAAAAGAACTCTGCTTCCTACACACACACGGGGCATATGTAGTTCAACTCTTCTTAGGAAACTGACAAGAACAGTAGCTCCTCTTCATTCCAATACAATGTACATGCTGGGAACAGATGCCAGTGCTATTTGCCCTGTGTATGGCAATGGGAGCGCAATAGTCACTCTTCTTACCAGAAAACAACTCTTGCTCGTAGAACCAGAAACTGCATGTGATTCAACTCCATTTAGAACTGGGAAGCAAATGCTAGCTCGCCTTACATTAAAAACACTCTGCTTTTGAGAAAAGAGCACTCTTCTACTCTACTGTGTTTCCTATGGGGTCCGAACAGTGAGCTTGCTCTGATCAAAAGAACCGTGCTTCCTACACACACGGCCATATCTAGTTCATCTCTGCTTAGGAAACTGACAAGAACAGTAGCTCCTCTTCAGTCCAATACACTGTACTTGCTGGGAACAGACGCCAGTGATATTTGCACTGTGTATGGCAATGGGAGCGCAATAGTGACTCTTCTTACCAGAGAACAACTCTTGCTCATAGGACCAGAAACTGCATGTGATTTTACTCCATTTAGGACTTGGAAACAAACGCTAGCTTGCCTTACAAGAAACACACTCTGCTTTTGAGAAAAGAGCACTCTTCTACTCTAATGTGATTCCTATAGGGCTAGAAGAGTGAGCTTGCTCAGAACAAAAGAACTGTGCTTCCTACACACATCGACTGTATTTAGTTCAACTCTACTTAGGAAACTGACAAGAACAGTAGATACTCTTCAGTCCAATACACTGCACATGCTGGGAACAGACGCCAGTGCTATTTGCCCTGTGTATAGCAATGGGAGCGCAATAGTGACTCTTCTTTCCAGAAAACAACTCTTGCTCGTAGGACCAAAAACTGCATGTGATTCAACTCCATTTAGAACTGGGAAACAAACGCTAGCTCACCTTACAATAAACACACTCTGCTTTTGAGAAAAGAGAGCTTTTCTAGTTTACTGTTTTTCCTACGGGGTCCGAACAGTGAGCTTGCTCCGAACAAAAGAACAGTACTTCCTACACACACGGGCCATATCTAGTTCAACTCTGCTTAGGAAACTGACAAGAACAGTAGCTCCTCTTCAGTCCAATACACTGTACTTGCTGGGAACAGACGCCAGTCCTATTTGCACTGTGTATGGCAATGGGAGCGCAATAGTGACTCTTCTTTCCAGAAAACAACTCTTGCTCATGGGACCCAAAACTGCATGTGATTCAACTCCATTTAGGACTGGGAAACAAATGCTAGCTTGCCTTACAAGAAACACAATCTGCTTTTGAGAAAAGAGCACTCTTCTAATCTATTGTGTTTCCTATAGAGCCAGAACAGTGAGCTTGTTCAGAACAAAAGAACTGTGCTTCCTACACACACAGCCATATCTGGTTCAATTCTGCTTAGGAAAATGACAAGAACAGTAGATCCTCTTCAGTCCAATACACTGTACATGCTGGGAATAGACGCCAGTGCTTTTTGCCTTGTGTATGACAATGGGAGTGCAATAGTGACTCTTCTTACCAGAAAACAACTCTTGCTCGTAGGACCAGAAACTGCATGTGATTAAACTCCATTTAGGACTGGGAAACAAACGCTAGCTCGCCTTACAAGAAACACAATCTGCTTTTGAGAAAAGAGCACTCTTCTACTCTAATGCGTTTCCTATAGGGCCAAAACAATGAGCTTGCTCAGAACAAAAGAACTGTGATTCCTACACACACGACCATATCTAGTTCAATTCTGCTTAGGAAACTGACAAGAACAGTAGATCCTCTTCAGTCCAATACACAGTACATGCTGGGAATAGACGCCAGTGCTATTTGCCCTGTGTATGACAATGGGAACGCAATAGTGACTCTTCCTACCAGAAAACAACTCTTGCTGGTAGGACGAGAAACTGCATGTGATTCAACTCCATTTAGGACTGGGAAACAAACGCTTGCTCGCCTTAGAAGAACCACATTCTGCTTCTGAGAAAAGGCCACTCATCTACTCTACTGTGTTTCCTATGGGGTGCGAACAGTGAGTTTGCTCAGAACAAAAGAACTGTGCTTCCTATACACACGGGCCATATCTAGTTCAACTCTGCTTAGGAAACTGACAAGAACAGTAGCTCCTCTTCAGTCCAAAACACTGTACTTGTTGGGAACAGACGCGAATGCTATTTACACTGTGTATGGAAATGGGAGCGCAATAGTGACTCTTCTTACCAGAAAACAACTCTTGCTCATAGGACCAAAAACTGCATGTGATTCAACTCCATTCAGGACTGGAAACAAACGCCAGCTGGCCTTCCAAGAAACACACTCTGCCTATGAGAAAAGGGCACTCTTCTACTCTACTGTGTTTCCTATAGGGCCAAAACAGTGAGCTTGCTCAGAACTAAAAAACTGTGCTTCCTACACAAACGTCCATATCTAGTTCAATTCTGCTTAGGAAACTGACAAGAACAGTAGATCCTCTTCAGTCCAATACACTGTACATGCTGGGAATAGACGCCAGTGCTATTTGCCCTGTGTATGACAATGGGAGCACAATAGTGACTCTTCTTACCAGAAAACAACTCCTGCTCGTAGGAGCAGAAACTGCATGTGATTCAACTCCATTTAGAACTGGGAAACAAACGCTAGCTCACCTTACAATAAACACACTCTGCTTTTGAGAAAAGAGAGCTTTTCTAGTCTACTGTGTTTCCTACAGGGTCCGAACAGTGAGCTTGCTCCGAACAAAAGAACCGTGCTTCCTACACACACGGGCCATATCTAGTTCAACTCTGCTTAGGAAACTGACAAGAACAGTAGCTCCTCTTCAGTCCAATACACTGTACTTGCTGGGAACAGACGCCAGTGCTATTTGCACTGTGTATGGCAATGTGAGCGCAATAGTGACTCTTCTTTCCAGAAAACAACTCTTGCTCATGGGACCAAAAAGTGCATGTGATTCAACTCCATTTAGGACTGGGAAACAAATGCTAGATCGCCTTACAAGAAGCACACTGTGCTTTTGAGAAAAGAGCACTCTTCTACTCTACTGTGTTTCCTATAGAGCCAAAACAGTGAGCTTGCTCAGAAAAAAAGAACTGTGCTTCCTACACACACGGCCATATCTAGTTCAATTCTGCTTAAGAAACTGACAAGAATAGTACATCCTCTTCAGTCCAATAAACTGTACTTGCTGGGAACAGACGCCAGTGCTATTTGCACTGTGTATGGCAATGGGAGCGCAATAGTGACTCTTCTTTCCAGAAAACAACTCTTGCTCATGGGACCCAAAACTGCATGTGATTCAACTCCATTTGTGACTGGGAAACAAATGCTAGCTTGCCTTACAAGAAACACAATCTGCTTTTGAGAAAAGAGCACTCTTCTAATCTATTGTGTTTCCTATAGAGCCAGAACAGTGAGCTTGCTCAGAACAAAAGAACTGTGCTTCCTACACACACAGCCATATCTGGTTCAATTCTGCTTAGGAAAATGACAAGAACAGTAGATCCTCTTCAGTCCGATACACTGTACTTGCTGGGAACAGACGGGAGTGCTATTTGCACTGTGTATGGCAATGGGAGCGCAATAGTGACTTTCCTTACCAAAAAACAACTCTTGCTCGTAGGACCAGAATCTGCATGTTATTCAACTCCATATAGGACTGGGAAACAAACGTTAGCTCCCCTTACAAGAAACACAATCTGCTTTTGAGAAAAGAGCACTCTTCTACTCTACTGTGTTTCCTATAGGGCCAGAACAGTGAGCTTGCTCAGAACAAAAGAACTGTGCTTCCTACACACACGGCCATATCTAGTTCAACTCTGCTTAGGAACCTGACAAGAACAGTAGATCCTCTTCAGTCCAATACACTGTACATGCTGGGAACAGACACATGTGCTGTTTGCCCTGTGTATGACAATGTGAGCACAATAGTGACTCTCCTTACCAGAAAACAACTCTTGCTCATAGGACCAGAAACTGCATGTGATTCAACTCCACTTAGGACTGGGAAACAAACGCTAACTCGCCTTACAAGAAACACACTCTGATTTAGAGAAAAAAGCACTCTTCTACTCTATTGTGTTTCCTGAGAGGTCCGAACAGTGAACTTGCTCAGAACAAAAGAACTGTGCTTCCTACACACACGGCCATATCTAGTTCAATTCTGCTTAGGAACCTGACAAGAACAGTAGCTCCTCTTCTGTCCAATACACTGTACTGCTGGAAACAGACAACAGTGCTATTAGTCCTGTGTATGGCAATGGCAGCACAATAGTGACTCTTCTTACCATAAAACAACTCTTGCTCGTAGGACCAGAAACTGCATGTGATTACACACCATTTAGGACTGGGAAACAAACTCTAGCTCGCCTTACAAGAAACACACTCTGCTTTAGAGAAAAGAGCACTCTTCTACTCTACTGTGTTTCCTATAGGGCCAGAACAGTGAGCTTGCTCAGAAGAAAAGAACTGTGCTTCTTACACACACGGGCCATATGTAGTTCAACTCTACTTAGGAAACTGAAAGAACAGTATCTCCTCTTCAGTCCAATACACTGTACTTAATGGGAACAGATGCGAGTGCTATTTGCAGTGTGTATGGCAATGGGAGCACAATAGTGACTTTCCTTACAAGAAAAGAAATCTTGTTCGTAGGCCCAAAAACTGCATGTGATTCAACTCCATTTCGGACTGGGAAACAAACGCTAGCTCGCCTTACAAGAAACACACTCTGCTTTTAGGAAAGGGCACTCTTTTACTCTATTGTGTTTCCTATAGGGCCAGAAGAGTGAGCTTGCTCAGAACAAAAGAACTGTGCGTCCAACACACACCGACTATATTTAGTTCAACTCTGCTTAGGAAACTGACAAGAACAGTAGATCCTCTTCAGTCCAATACACTGAAGTTGCTGGGAACAGACGCGAGTGCTATTTGCCCTATGTATGACAATGGGAGCGCAATAGTGACTCTTCTTACCAGAAAACAACTCTTGCTCGTAAAAACCAGAAACTGCATGTGACTCAACTCCATTTAGGACTGGGAAACAAATGCTAGCTCACCTTACAAGAAACACACTCTGCTTTTAGGAAAGGGCACTCTTCTACTCTAATGTGTTTCCTATAGGGCCAGAACAGTGAGCTTGCTCAGAACAAAAGAACCATGCTTCCTACACATACGGGCCAAATCTAGATCAAGTCTGCTTAGGAAACTGACAAGGACAGTAGATCCTCTTCAGTCCAATACACTGTACTTGCTGGGAACAGACGCGAGTGCTATTTGCACAGTGTAGGGGAATGGGAGCACAACAGTGACTTTCCTTACCAGAAAACTACTCTTGCTCATGGGACCATAAACTGCATGTGATTCAACTCCATTTAGGACTGGGAAACAAACGCTAGCTCGCCTTACAAGAGACACACTCTGCTTTTGAGAAAAGAGCACTCTTCTGCTCTACTGTGTTTTCTATAGAGCCAAAACAGTGAGCTTGCTCAGAACAAAAGAACTCTGCTTCCTACACACACACGGGGCATATGTAGTTCAACTCTTCTTAGGAAACTGACAAGAACAGTAGCTCCTCTTCATTCCAATACAATGTACATGCTGGGAACAGATGCCAGTGCTATTTGTCCTGTGTATGGCAATGGGAGCGCAATAGTCACTCTTCTTACCAGAAAACAACTCTTGCTCGTAGAACCAGAAACTGCATGTGATTCAACTCCATTTAGAACTGGGAAGCAAATGCTAGCTCGCCTTACATTAAAAACACTCTGCTTTTGAGAAAAGAGCACTCTTCTACTCTACTGTGTTTCCTATGGGGTCCGAACAGTGAGCGTGCTCTGATCAAAAGAACCGTGCTTCCTACACACACGGCCATATCTAGTTCATCTCTGCTTAGGAAACTGACAAGAACAGTAGCTCCTCTTCAGTCCAATACACTGTACTTGCTGGGAACAGACGCCAGTCCTATTTGCACTGTGTATGGCAATGGGAGCGCAATAGTGACTCTTCTTACCAGAGAACAACTCTTGCTCATAGGACCAGAAACTGCATGTGATTTTACTCCATTTAGGACTTGGAAACAAACGCTAGCTTGCCTTACAAGAAACACACTCTGCTTTTGAGAAAAGAGCACTCTTCTACTCTAATGTGATTCCTATAGGGCTAGAAGAGTGAGCTTGCTCAGAACAAAAGAACTGTGCTTCCTACACACATCGACTGTATTTAGTTCAACTCTACTTAGGAAACTGACAAGAACAGTAGATACTCTTCAGTCCAATACACTGCACATGCTGGGAACAGACGCCAGTGCTATTTGCCCTGTGTATAGCAATGGGAGCGCAATAGTGACTCTTCTTTCCAGAAAACAACTCTTGCTCGTAGGACCAAAAACTGCATGTGATTCAACTCCATTTAGAACTGGGAAACAAACGCTAGCTCACCTTACAATAAACACACTCTGCTTTTGAGAAAAGAGAGCTTTTCTAGTTTACTGTTTTTCCTACGGGGTCCGAACAGTGAGCTTGCTCCGAACAAAAGAACAGTACTTCCTACACACACGGGCCATATCTAGTTCAACTCTGCTTAGGAAACTGACAAGAACAGTAGCTCCTCTTCAGTCCAATACACTGTACTTGCTGGGAACAGACGCCAGTCCTATTTGCACTGTGTATGGCAATGGGAGCGCAATAGTGACTCTTCTTTCCAGAAAACAACTCTTGCTCATGGGACCCAAAACTGCATGTGATTCAACTCCATTTAGGACTGGGAAACAAATGCTAGCTTGCCTTACAAGAAACACAATCTGCTTTTGAGAAAAGAGCACTCTTCTAATCTATTGTGTTTCCTATAGAGCCAGAACAGTGAGCTTGTTCAGAACAAAAGAACTGTGCTTCCTACACACACAGCCATATCTGGTTCAATTCTGCTTAGGAAAATGACAAGAACAGTAGATCCTCTTCAGTCCAATACACTGTACATGCTGGGAATAGACGCCAGTGCTTTTTGCCTTGTGTATGACAATGGGAGTGCAATAGTGACTCTTCTTACCAGAAAACAACTCTTGCTCGTAGGACCAGAAACTGCATGTGATTAAACTCCATTTAGGACTGGGAAACAAACGCTAGCTCGCCTTACAAGAAACACAATCTGCTTTTGAGAAAAGAGCACTCTTCTACTCTAATGCGTTTCCTATAGGGCCAAAACAATGAGCTTGCTCAGAACAAAAGAACTGTGATTCCTACACACACGACCATATCTAGTTCAATTCTGCTTAGGAAACTGACAAGAACAGTAGATCCTCTTCAGTCCAATACACAGTACATGCTGGGAATAGACGCCAGTGCTATTTGCCCTGTGTATGACAATGGGAACGCAATAGTGACTCTTCCTACCAGAAAACAACTCTTGCTGGTAGGACGAGAAACTGCATGTGATTCAACTCCATTTAGGACTGGGAAACAAACGCTTGCTCGCCTTAGAAGAACCACATTCTGCTTCTGAGAAAAGGCCACTCATCTACTCTACTGTGTTTCCTATGGGGTGCGAACAGTGAGTTTGCTCAGAACAAAAGAACTGTGCTTCCTATACACACGGGCCATATCTAGTTCAACTCTGCTTAGGAAACTGACAAGAACAGTAGCTCCTCTTCAGTCCAAAACACTGTACTTGTTGGGAACAGACGCGAATGCTATTTACACTGTGTATGGAAATGGGAGCGCAATAGTGACTCTTCTTACCAGAAAACAACTCTTGCTCATAGGACCAAAAACTGCATGTGATTCAACTCCATTCAGGACTGGAAACAAACGCCAGCTGGCCTTCCAAGAAACACACTCTGCCCATGAGAAAAGGGCACTCTTCTACTCTACTGTGTTTCCTATAGGGCCAAAACAGTGAGCTTGCTCAGAACTAAAAAACTGTGCTTCCTACACAAACGTCCATATCTAGTTCAATTCTGCTTAGGAAACTGACAAGAACAGTAGATCCTCTTCAGTCCAATACACTGTACATGCTGGGAATAGACGCCAGTGCTATTTGCCCTGTGTATGACAATGGGAGCACAATAGTGACTCTTCTTACCAGAAAACAACTCCTGCTCGTAGGAGCAGAAACTGCATGTGATTCAACTCCATTTAGAACTGGGAAACAAACGCTAGCTCACCTTACAATAAACACACTCTGCTTTTGAGAAAAGAGAGCTTTTCTAGTCTACTGTGTTTCCTACAGGGTCCGAACAGTGAGCTTGCTCCGAACAAAAGAACCGTGCTTCCTACACACACGGGCCATATCTAGTTCAACTCTGCTTAGGAAACTGACAAGAACAGTAGCTCCTCTTCAGTCCAATACACTGTACTTGCTGGGAACAGACGCCAGTGCTATTTGCACTGTGTATGGCAATGTGAGCGCAATAGTGACTCTTCTTTCCAGAAAACAACTCTTGCTCATGGGACCAAAAAGTGCATGTGATTCAACTCCATTTAGGACTGGGAAACAAATGCTAGATCGCCTTACAAGAAGCACACTGTGCTTTTGAGAAAAGAGCACTCTTCTACTCTACTGTGTTTCCTATAGAGCCAAAACAGTGAGCTTGCTCAGAAAAAAAGAACTGTGCTTCCTACACACACGGCCATATCTAGTTCAATTCTGCTTAAGAAACTGACAAGAATAGTACATCCTCTTCAGTCCAATAAACTGTACTTGCTGGGAACAGACGCCAGTGCTATTTGCACTGTGTATGGCAATGTGAGCGCAATAGTGACTCTTCTTTCCAGAAAACAACTCTTGCTCATGGGACCAAAAAGTGCATGTGATTCAACTCCATTTAGGACTGGGAAACAAATGCTAGATCGCCTTACAAGAAGCACACTGTGCTTTTGAGAAAAGAGCACTCTTCTACTCTACTGTGTTTCCTATAGAGCCAAAACAGTGAGCTTGCTCAGAAAAAAAGAACTGTGCTTCCTACACACACGGCCATATCTAGTTCAATTCTGCTTAAGAAACTGACAAGAATAGTACATCCTCTTCAGTCCAATAAACTGTACTTGCTGGGAACAGACGCCAGTGCTATTTGCACTGTGTATGGCAATGGGAGCGCAATAGTGACTCTTCTTTCCAGAAAACAACTCTTGCTCATGGGACCCAAAACTGCATGTGATTCAACTCCATTTGGGACTGGGAAACAAATGCTAGCTTGCCTTACAAGAAACACAATCTGCTTTTGAGAAAAGAGCACTCTTCTAATCTATTGTGTTTCCTATAGAGCCAGAACAGTGAGCTTGCTCAGAACAAAAGAACTGTGCTTCCTACACACACAGCCATATCTGGTTCAATTCTGCTTAGGAAAATGACAAGAACAGTAGATCCTCTTCAGTCCGATACACTGTACTTGCTGGGAACAGACGGGAGTGCTATTTGCACTGTGTATGGCAATGGGAGCGCAATAGTGACTTTCCTTACCAAAAAACAACTCTTGCTCGTAGGACCAGAATCTGCATGTTATTCAACTCCATATAGGACTGGGAAACAAACGTTAGCTCCCCTTACAAGAAACACAATCTGCTTTTGAGAAAAGAGCACTCTTCTACTCTACTGTGTTTCCTATAGGGCCAGAACAGTGAGCTTGCTCAGAACAAAAGAACTGTGCTTCCTACACACACGGCCATATCTAGTTCAACTCTGCTTAGGAACCTGACAAGAACAGTAGATCCTCTTCAGTCCAATACACTGTACATGCTGGGAACAGACACATGTGCTGTTTGCCCTGTGTATGACAATGTGAGCACAATAGTGACTCTCCTTACCAGAAAACAACTCTTGCTCATAGGACCAGAAACTGCATGTGATTCAACTCCACTTAGGACTGGGAAACAAACGCTAACTCGCCTTACAAGAAACACACTCTGATTTAGAGAAAAAAGCACTCTTCTACTCTATTGTGTTTCCTGAGAGGTCCGAACAGTGAACTTGCTCAGAACAAAAGAACTGTGCTTCCTACACACACGGCCATATCTAGTTCAATTCTGCTTAGGAACCTGACAAGAACAGTAGCTCCTCTTCTGTCCAATACACTGTACTGCTGGAAACAGACAACAGTGCTATTAGTCCTGTGTATGGCAATGGCAGCACAATAGTGACTCTTCTTACCATAAAACAACTCTTGCTCGTAGGACCAGAAACTGCATGTGATTACACACCATTTAGGACTGGGAAACAAACTCTAGCTCGCCTTACAAGAAACACACTCTGCTTTAGAGAAAAGAGCACTCTTCTACTCTACTGTGTTTCCTATAGGGCCAGAACAGTGAGCTTGCTCAGAAGAAAAGAACTGTGCTTCTTACACACACGGGCCATATGTAGTTCAACTCTACTTAGGAAACTGAAAGAACAGTATCTCCTCTTCAGTCCAATACACTGTACTTAATGGGAACAGATGCGAGTGCTATTTGCAGTGTGTATGGCAATGGGAGCACAATAGTGACTTTCCTTACAAGAAAAGAAATCTTGTTCGTAGGCCCAAAAACTGCATGTGATTCAACTCCATTTCGGACTGGGAAACAAACGCTAGCTCGCCTTACAAGAAACACACTCTGCTTTTAGGAAAGGGCACTCTTTTACTCTATTGTGTTTCCTATAGGGCCAGAAGAGTGAGCTTGCTCAGAACAAAAGAACTGTGCGTCCAACACACACCGACTATATTTAGTTCAACTCTGCTTAGGAAACTGACAAGAACAGTAGATCCTCTTCAGTCCAATACACTGAAGTTGCTGGGAACAGACGCGAGTGCTATTTGCCCTATGTATGACAATGGGAGCGCAATAGTGACTCTTCTTACCAGAAAACAACTCTTGCTCGTAAAAACCAGAAACTGCATGTGACTCAACTCCATTTAGGACTGGGAAACAAATGCTAGCTCACCTTACAAGAAACACACTCTGCTTTTAGGAAAGGGCACTCTTCTACTCTAATGTGTTTCCTATAGGGCCAGAACAGTGAGCTTGCTCAGAACAAAAGAACCATGCTTCCTACACATACGGGCCAAATCTAGATCAAGTCTGCTTAGGAAACTGACAAGGACAGTAGATCCTCTTCAGTCCAATACACTGTACTTGCTGGGAACAGACGCGAGTGCTATTTGCACAGTGTAGGGGAATGGGAGCACAACAGTGACTTTCCTTACCAGAAAACTACTCTTGCTCATGGGACCATAAACTGCATGTGATTCAACTCCATTTAGGACTGGGAAACAAACGCTAGCTCGCCTTACAAGAGACACACTCTGCTTTTGAGAAAAGAGCACTCTTCTGCTCTACTGTGTTTTCTATAGAGCCAAAACAGTGAGCTTGCTCAGAACAAAAGAACTCTGCTTCCTACACACACACGGGGCATATGTAGTTCAACTCTTCTTAGGAAACTGACAAGAACAGTAGCTCCTCTTCATTCCAATACAATGTACATGCTGGGAACAGATGCCAGTGCTATTTGTCCTGTGTATGGCAATGGGAGCGCAATAGTCACTCTTCTTACCAGAAAACAACTCTTGCTCGTAGAACCAGAAACTGCATGTGATTCAACTCCATTTAGAACTGGGAAGCAAATGCTAGCTCGCCTTACATTAAAAACACTCTGCTTTTGAGAAAAGAGCACTCTTCTACTCTACTGTGTTTCCTATGGGGTCCGAACAGTGAGCGTGCTCTGATCAAAAGAACCGTGCTTCCTACACACACGGCCATATCTAGTTCATCTCTGCTTAGGAAACTGACAAGAACAGTAGCTCCTCTTCAGTCCAATACACTGTACTTGCTGGGAACAGACGCCAGTCCTATTTGCACTGTGTATGGCAATGGGAGCGCAATAGTGACTCTTCTTACCAGAGAACAACTCTTGCTCATAGGACCAGAAACTGCATGTGATTTTACTCCATTTAGGACTTGGAAACAAACGCTAGCTTGCCTTACAAGAAACACACTCTGCTTTTGAGAAAAGAGCACTCTTCTACTCTAATGTGATTCCTATAGGGCTAGAAGAGTGAGCTTGCTCAGAACAAAAGAACTGTGCTTCCTACACACATCGACTGTATTTAGTTCAACTCTACTTAGGAAACTGACAAGAACAGTAGATACTCTTCAGTCCAATACACTGCACATGCTGGGAACAGACGCCAGTGCTATTTGCCCTGTGTATAGCAATGGGAGCGCAATAGTGACTCTTCTTTCCAGAAAACAACTCTTGCTCGTAGGACCAAAAACTGCATGTGATTCAACTCCATTTAGAACTGGGAAACAAATGCTAGCTCACCTTACAATAAACACACTCTGCTTTTGAGAAAAGAGAGCTTTTCTAGTTTACTGTTTTTCCTACGGGGTCCGAACAGTGAGCTTGCTCCGAACAAAAGAACAGTACTTCCTACACACACGGGCCATATCTAGTTCAACTCTGCTTAGGAAACTGACAAGAACAGTAGCTCCTCTTCAGTCCAATACACTGTACTTGCTGGGAACAGACGCCAGTCCTATTTGCACTGTGTATGGCAATGGGAGCGCAATAGTGACTCTTCTTTCCAGAAAACAACTCTTGCTCATGGGACCCAAAACTGCATGTGATTCAACTCCATTTAGGACTGGGAAACAAATGCTAGCTTGCCTTACAAGAAACACAATCTGCTTTTGAGAAAAGAGCACTCTTCTAATCTATTGTGTTTCCTATAGAGCCAGAACAGTGAGCTTGTTCAGAACAAAAGAACTGTGCTTCCTACACACACAGCCATATCTGGTTCAATTCTGCTTAGGAAAATGACAAGAACAGTAGATCCTCTTCAGTCCAATACACTGTACATGCTGGGAATAGACGCCAGTGCTTTTTGCCTTGTGTATGACAATGGGAGTGCAATAGTGACTCTTCTTACCAGAAAACAACTCTTGCTCGTAGGACCAGAAACTGCATGTGATTAAACTCCATTTAGGACTGGGAAACAAACGCTAGCTCGCCTTACAAGAAACACAATCTGCTTTTGAGAAAAGAGCACTCTTCTACTCTAATGCGTTTCCTATAGGGCCAAAACAATGAGCTTGCTCAGAACAAAAGAACTGTGATTCCTACACACACGACCATATCTAGTTCAATTCTGCTTAGGAAACTGACAAGAACAGTAGATCCTCTTCAGTCCAATACACAGTACATGCTGGGAATAGACGCCAGTGCTATTTGCCCTGTGTATGACAATGGGAACGCAATAGTGACTCTTCCTACCAGAAAACAACTCTTGCTGGTAGGACGAGAAACTGCATGTGATTCAACTCCATTTAGGACTGGGAAACAAACGCTTGCTCGCCTTAGAAGAACCACATTCTGCTTCTGAGAAAAGGCCACTCATCTACTCTACTGTGTTTCCTATGGGGTGCGAACAGTGAGTTTGCTCAGAACAAAAGAACTGTGCTTCCTATACACACGGGCCATATCTAGTTCAACTCTGCTTAGGAAACTGACAAGAACAGTAGCTCCTCTTCAGTCCAAAACACTGTACTTGTTGGGAACAGACGCGAATGCTATTTACACTGTGTATGGAAATGGGAGCGCAATAGTGACTCTTCTTACCAGAAAACAACTCTTGCTCATAGGACCAAAAACTGCATGTGATTCAACTCCATTCAGGACTGGAAACAAACGCCAGCTGGCCTTCCAAGAAACACACTCTGCCCATGAGAAAAGGGCACTCTTCTACTCTACTGTGTTTCCTATAGGGCCAAAACAGTGAGCTTGCTCAGAACTAAAAAACTGTGCTTCCTACACAAACGTCCATATCTAGTTCAATTCTGCTTAGGAAACTGACAAGAACAGTAGATCCTCTTCAGTCCAATACACTGTACATGCTGGGAATAGACGCCAGTGCTATTTGCCCTGTGTATGACAATGGGAGCACAATAGTGACTCTTCTTACCAGAAAACAACTCCTGCTCGTAGGAGCAGAAACTGCATGTGATTCAACTCCATTTAGAACTGGGAAACAAATGCTAGCTCACCTTACAATAAACACACTCTGCTTTTGAGAAAAGAGAGCTTTTCTAGTCTACTGTGTTTCCTACAGGGTCCGAACAGTGAGCTTGCTCCGAACAAAAGAACCGTGCTTCCTACACACACGGGCCATATCTAGTTCAACTCTGCTTAGGAAACTGACAAGAACAGTAGCTCCTCTTCAGTCCAATACACTGTACTTGCTGGGAACAGACGCCAGTGCTATTTGCACTGTGTATGGCAATGTGAGCGCAATAGTGACTCTTCTTTCCAGAAAACAACTCTTGCTCATGGGACCAAAAAGTGCATGTGATTCAACTCCATTTAGGACTGGGAAACAAATGCTAGATCGCCTTACAAGAAGCACACTGTGCTTTTGAGAAAAGAGCACTCTTCTACTCTACTGTGTTTCCTATAGAGCCAAAACAGTGAGCTTGCTCAGAAAAAAAGAACTGTGCTTCCTACACACACGGCCATATCTAGTTCAATTCTGCTTAAGAAACTAACAAGAATAGTACATCCTCTTCAGTCCAATAAACTGTACTTGCTGGGAACAGACGCCAGTGCTATTTGCACTGTGTATGGCAATGGGAGCGCAATAGTGACTCTTCTTTCCAGAAAACAACTCTTGCTCATGGGACCCAAAACTGCATGTGATTCAACTCCATTTGGGACTGGGAAACAAATGCTAGCTTGCCTTACAAGAAACACAATCTGCTTTTGAGAAAAGAGCACTCTTCTAATCTATTGTGTTTCCTATAGAGCCAGAACAGTGAGCTTGCTCAGAACAAAAGAACTGTGCTTCCTACACACACAGCCATATCTGGTTCAATTCTGCTTAGGAAAATGACAAGAACAGTAGATCCTCTTCAGTCCGATACACTGTACTTGCTGGGAACAGACGGGAGTGCTATTTGCACTGTGTATGGCAATGGGAGCGCAATAGTGACTTTCCTTACCAAAAAACAACTCTTGCTCGTAGGACCAGAATCTGCATGTTATTCAACTCCATATAGGACTGGGAAACAAACGTTAGCTCCCCTTACAAGAAACACAATCTGCTTTTGAGAAAAGAGCACTCTTCTACTCTACTGTGTTTCCTATAGGGCCAGAACAGTGAGCTTGCTCAGAACAAAAGAACTGTGCTTCCTACACACACGGCCATATCTAGTTCAACTCTGCTTAGGAACCTGACAAGAACAGTAGATCCTCTTCAGTCCAATACACTGTACATGCTGGGAACAGACACATGTGCTGTTTGCCCTGTGTATGACAATGTGAGCACAATAGTGACTCTTCTTACCAGAAAACAACTCTTGCTCATAGGACCAGAAACTGCATGTGATTCAACTCCACTTAGGACTGGGAAACAAACGCTAACTCGCCTTACAAGAAACACACTCTGATTTAGAGAAAAAAGCACTCTTCTACTCTATTGTGTTTCCTGAGAGGTCCGAACAGTGAACTTGCTCAGAACAAAAGAACTGTGCTTCCTACACACACGGCCATATCTAGTTCAATTCTGCTTAGGAACCTGACAAGAACAGTAGCTCCTCTTCTGTCCAATACACTGTACTGCTGGAAACAGACAACAGTGCTATTAGTCCTGTGTATGGCAATGGCAGCACAATAGTGACTCTTCTTACCATAAAACAACTCTTGCTCGTAGGACCAGAAACTGCATGTGATTACACTCCATTTAGGACTGGGAAACAAACTCTAGCTCGCCTTACAAGAAACACACTCTGCTTTAGAGAAAAGAGCACTCTTCTACTCTACTGTGTTTCCTATAGGGCCAGAACAGTGAGCTTGCTCAGAAGAAAAGAACTGTGCTTCTTACACACACGGGCCATATGTAGTTCAACTCTACTTAGGAAACTGAAAGAACAGTATCTCCTCTTCAGTCCAATACACTGTACTTAATGGGAACAGATGCGAGTGCTATTTGCAGTGTGTATGGCAATGGGAGCACAATAGTGACTTTCCTTACAAGAAAAGAAATCTTGTTCGTAGGCCCAAAAACTGCATGTGATTCAACTCCATTTCGGACTGGGAAACAAACGCTAGCTCGCCTTACAAGAAACACACTCTGCTTTTAGGAAAGGGCACTCTTTTACTCTATTGTGTTTCCTATAGGGCCAGAAGAGTGAGCTTGCTCAGAACAAAAGAACTGTGCGTCCAACACACACCGACTATATTTAGTTCAACTCTGCTTAGGAAACTGACAAGAACAGTAGATCCTCTTCAGTCCAATACACTGAAGTTGCTGGGAACAGACGCGAGTGCTATTTGCCCTATGTATGACAATGGGAGCGCAATAGTGACTCTTCTTACCAGAAAACAACTCTTGCTCGTAAAAACCAGAAACTGCATGTGACTCAACTCCATTTAGGACTGGGAAACAAATGCTAGCTCACCTTACAAGAAACACACTCTGCTTTTAGGAAAGGGCACTCTTCTACTCTAATGTGTTTCCTATAGGGCCAGAACAGTGAGCTTGCTCAGAACAAAAGAACCATGCTTCCTACACATACGGGCCAAATCTAGATCAAGTCTGCTTAGGAAACTGACAAGGACAGTAGATCCTCTTCAGTCCAATACACTGTACTTGCTGGGAACAGACGCGAGTGCTATTTGCACAGTGTAGGGGAATGGGAGCGCAACAGTGACTTTCCTTACCAGAAAACTACTCTTGCTCATGGGACCATAAACTGCATGTGATTCAACTCCATTTAGGACTGGGAAACAAACGCTAGCTCGCCTTACAAGAGACACACTCTGCTTTTGAGAAAAGAGCACTCTTCTGCTCTACTGTGTTTTCTATAGAGCCAAAACAGTGAGCTTGCTCAGAACAAAAGAACTCTGCTTCCTACACACACACGGGGCATATGTAGTTCAACTCTTCTTAGGAAACTGACAAGAACAGTAGCTCCTCTTCATTCCAATACAATGTACATGCTGGGAACAGATGCCAGTGCTATTTGCCCTGTGTATGGCAATGGGAGCGCAATAGTCACTCTTCTTACCAGAAAACAACTCTTGCTCGTAGAACCAGAAACTGCATGTGATTCAACTCCATTTAGAACTGGGAAGCAAATGCTAGCTCGCCTTACATTAAAAACACTCTGCTTTTGAGAAAAGAGCACTCTTCTACTCTACTGTGTTTCCTATGGGGTCCGAACAGTGAGCTTGCTCTGATCAAAAGAACCGTGCTTCCTACACACACGGCCATATCTAGTTCATCTCTGCTTAGGAAACTGACAAGAACAGTAGCTCCTCTTCAGTCCAATACACTGTACTTGCTGGGAACAGACGCCAGTGATATTTGCACTGTGTATGGCAATGGGAGCGCAATAGTGACTCTTCTTACCAGAGAACAACTCTTGCTCATAGGACCAGAAACTGCATGTGATTTTACTCCATTTAGGACTTGGAAACAAACGCTAGCTTGCCTTACAAGAAACACACTCTGCTTTTGAGAAAAGAGCACTCTTCTACTCTAATGTGATTCCTATAGGGCTAGAAGAGTGAGCTTGCTCAGAACAAAAGAACTGTGCTTCCTACACACATCGACTGTATTTAGTTCAACTCTACTTAGGAAACTGACAAGAACAGTAGATACTCTTCAGTCCAATACACTGCACATGCTGGGAACAGACGCCAGTGCTATTTGCCCTGTGTATAGCAATGGGAGCGCAATAGTGACTCTTCTTTCCAGAAAACAACTCTTGCTCGTAGGACCAAAAACTGCATGTGATTCAACTCCATTTAGAACTGGGAAACAAACGCTAGCTCACCTTACAATAAACACACTCTGCTTTTGAGAAAAGAGAGCTTTTCTAGTTTACTGTTTTTCCTACGGGGTCCGAACAGTGAGCTTGCTCCGAACAAAAGAACAGTACTTCCTACACACACGGGCCATATCTAGTTCAACTCTGCTTAGGAAACTGACAAGAACAGTAGCTCCTCTTCAGTCCAATACACTGTACTTGCTGGGAACAGACGCCAGTCCTATTTGCACTGTGTATGGCAATGGGAGCGCAATAGTGACTCTTCTTTCCAGAAAACAACTCTTGCTCATGGGACCCAAAACTGCATGTGATTCAACTCCATTTAGGACTGGGAAACAAATGCTAGCTTGCCTTACAAGAAACACAATCTGCTTTTGAGAAAAGAGCACTCTTCTAATCTATTGTGTTTCCTATAGAGCCAGAACAGTGAGCTTGTTCAGAACAAAAGAACTGTGCTTCCTACACACACAGCCATATCTGGTTCAATTCTGCTTAGGAAAATGACAAGAACAGTAGATCCTCTTCAGTCCAATACACTGTACATGCTGGGAATAGACGCCAGTGCTTTTTGCCTTGTGTATGACAATGGGAGTGCAATAGTGACTCTTCTTACCAGAAAACAACTCTTGCTCGTAGGACCAGAAACTGCATGTGATTAAACTCCATTTAGGACTGGGAAACAAACGCTAGCTCGCCTTACAAGAAACACAATCTGCTTTTGAGAAAAGAGCACTCTTCTACTCTAATGCGTTTCCTATAGGGCCAAAACAATGAGCTTGCTCAGAACAAAAGAACTGTGATTCCTACACACACGACCATATCTAGTTCAATTCTGCTTAGGAAACTGACAAGAACAGTAGATCCTCTTCAGTCCAATACACAGTACATGCTGGGAATAGACGCCAGTGCTATTTGCCCTGTGTATGACAATGGGAACGCAATAGTGACTCTTCCTACCAGAAAACAACTCTTGCTGGTAGGACGAGAAACTGCATGTGATTCAACTCCATTTAGGACTGGGAAACAAACGCTAGCTCGCCTTAGAAGAACCACATTCTGCTTCTGAGAAAAGGCCACTCATCTACTCTACTGTGTTTCCTATGGGGTGCGAACAGTGAGTTTGCTCAGAACAAAAGAACTGTGCTTCCTATACACACGGGCCATATCTAGTTCAACTCTGCTTAGGAAACTGACAAGAACAGTAGCTCCTCTTCAGTCCAAAACACTGTACTTGTTGGGAACAGACGCGAATGCTATTTACACTGTGTATGGAAATGGGAGCGCAATAGTGACTCTTCTTACCAGAAAACAACTCTTGCTCATAGGACCAAAAACTGCATGTGATTCAACTCCATTCAGGACTGGAAACAAACGCCAGCTGGCCTTCCAAGAAACACACTCTGCCTATGAGAAAAGGGCACTCTTCTACTCTACTGTGTTTCCTATAGGGCCAAAACAGTGAGCTTGCTCAGAACTAAAAAACTGTGCTTCCTACACAAACGTCCATATCTAGTTCAATTCTGCTTAGGAAACTGACAAGAACAGTAGATCCTCTTCAGTCCAATACACTGTACATGCTGGGAATAGACGCCAGTGCTATTTGCCCTGTGTATGACAATGGGAGCACAATAGTGACTCTTCTTACCAGAAAACAACTCCTGCTCGTAGGAGCAGAAACTGCATGTGATTCAACTCCATTTAGAACTGGGAAACAAACGCTAGCTCACCTTACAATAAACACACTCTGCTTTTGAGAAAAGAGAGCTTTTCTAGTCTACTGTGTTTCCTACAGGGTCCGAACAGTGAGCTTGCTCCGAACAAAAGAACCGTGCTTCCTACACACACGGGCCATATCTAGTTCAACTCTGCTTAGGAAACTGACAAGAACAGTAGCTCCTCTTCAGTCCAATACACTGTACTTGCTGGGAACAGACGCCAGTGCTATTTGCACTGTGTATGGCAATGTGAGCGCAATAGTGACTCTTCTTTCCAGAAAACAACTCTTGCTCATGGGACCAAAAAGTGCATGTGATTCAACTCCATTTAGGACTGGGAAACAAATGCTAGATCGCCTTACAAGAAGCACACTGTGCTTTTGAGAAAAGAGCACTCTTCTACTCTACTGTGTTTCCTATAGAGCCAAAACAGTGAGCTTGCTCAGAAAAAAAGAACTGTGCTTCCTACACACACGGCCATATCTAGTTCAATTCTGCTTAAGAAACTGACAAGAATAGTACATCCTCTTCAGTCCAATAAACTGTACTTGCTGGGAACAGACGCCAGTGCTATTTGCACTGTGTATGGCAATGGGAGCGCAATAGTGACTCTTCTTTCCAGAAAACAACTCTTGCTCATGGGACCCAAAACTGCATGTGATTCAACTCCATTTGGGACTGGGAAACAAATGCTAGCTTGCCTTACAAGAAACACAATCTGCTTTTGAGAAAAGAGCACTCTTCTAATCTATTGTGTTTCCTATAGAGCCAGAACAGTGAGCTTGCTCAGAACAAAAGAACTGTGCTTCCTACACACACAGCCATATCTGGTTCAATTCTGCTTAGGAAAATGACAAGAACAGTAGATCCTCTTCAGTCCGATACACTGTACTTGCTGGGAACAGACGGGAGTGCTATTTGCACTGTGTATGGCAATGGGAGCGCAATAGTGACTTTCCTTACCAAAAAACAACTCTTGCTCGTAGGACCAGAATCTGCATGTTATTCAACTCCATATAGGACTGGGAAACAAACGTTAGCTCCCCTTACAAGAAACACAATCTGCTTTTGAGAAAAGAGCACTCTTCTACTCTACTGTGTTTCCTATAGGGCCAGAACAGTGAGCTTGCTCAGAACAAAAGAACTGTGCTTCCTACACACACGGCCATATCTAGTTCAACTCTGCTTAGGAACCTGACAAGAACAGTAGATCCTCTTCAGTCCAATACACTGTACATGCTGGGAACAGACACATGTGCTGTTTGCCCTGTGTATGACAATGTGAGCACAATAGTGACTCTTCTTACCAGAAAACAACTCTTGCTCATAGGACCAGAAACTGCATGTGATTCAACTCCACTTAGGACTGGGAAACAAACGCTAACTCGCCTTACAAGAAACACACTCTGATTTAGAGAAAAAAGCACTCTTCTACTCTATTGTGTTTCCTGAGAGGTCCGAACAGTGAACTTGCTCAGAACAAAAGAACTGTGCTTCCTACACACACGGCCATATCTAGTTCAATTCTGCTTAGGAACCTGACAAGAACAGTAGCTCCTCTTCTGTCCAATACACTGTACTGCTGGAAACAGACAACAGTGCTATTAGTCCTGTGTATGGCAATGGCAGCACAATAGTGACTCTTCTTACCATAAAACAACTCTTGCTCGTAGGACCAGAAACTGCATGTGATTACACTCCATTTAGGACTGGGAAACAAACTCTAGCTCGCCTTACAAGAAACACACTCTGCTTTAGAGAAAAGAGCACTCTTCTACTCTACTGTGTTTCCTATAGGGCCAGAACAGTGAGCTTGCTCAGAAGAAAAGAACTGTGCTTCTTACACACACGGGCCATATGTAGTTCAACTCTACTTAGGAAACTGAAAGAACAGTATCTCCTCTTCAGTCCAATACACTGTACTTAATGGGAACAGATGCGAGTGCTATTTGCAGTGTGTATGGCAATGGGAGCACAATAGTGACTTTCCTTACAAGAAAAGAAATCTTGTTCGTAGGCCCAAAAACTGCATGTGATTCAACTCCATTTCGGACTGGGAAACAAACGCTAGCTCGCCTTACAAGAAACACACTCTGCTTTTAGGAAAGGGCACTCTTTTACTCTATTGTGTTTCCTATAGGGCCAGAAGAGTGAGCTTGCTCAGAACAAAAGAACTGTGCGTCCAACACACACCGACTATATTTAGTTCAACTCTGCTTAGGAAACTGACAAGAACAGTAGATCCTCTTCAGTCCAATACACTGAAGTTGCTGGGAACAGACGCGAGTGCTATTTGCCCTATGTATGACAATGGGAGCGCAATAGTGACTCTTCTTACCAGAAAACAACTCTTGCTCGTAAAAACCAGAAACTGCATGTGACTCAACTCCATTTAGGACTGGGAAACAAATGCTAGCTCACCTTACAAGAAACACACTCTGCTTTTAGGAAAGGGCACTCTTCTACTCTAATGTGTTTCCTATAGGGCCAGAACAGTGAGCTTGCTCAGAACAAAAGAACCATGCTTCCTACACATACGGGCCAAATCTAGATCAAGTCTGCTTAGGAAACTGACAAGGACAGTAGATCCTCTTCAGTCCAATACACTGTACTTGCTGGGAACAGACGCGAGTGCTATTTGCACAGTGTAGGGGAATGGGAGCGCAACAGTGACTTTCCTTACCAGAAAACTACTCTTGCTCATGGGACCATAAACTGCATGTGATTCAACTCCATTTAGGACTGGGAAACAAACGCTAGCTCGCCTTACAAGAGACACACTCTGCTTTTGAGAAAAGAGCACTCTTCTGCTCTACTGTGTTTTCTATAGAGCCAAAACAGTGAGCTTGCTCAGAACAAAAGAACTCTGCTTCCTACACACACACGGGGCATATGTAGTTCAACTCTTCTTAGGAAACTGACAAGAACAGTAGCTCCTCTTCATTCCAATACAATGTACATGCTGGGAACAGATGCCAGTGCTATTTGCCCTGTGTATGGCAATGGGAGCGCAATAGTCACTCTTCTTACCAGAAAACAACTCTTGCTCGTAGAACCAGAAACTGCATGTGATTCAACTCCATTTAGAACTGGGAAGCAAATGCTAGCTCGCCTTACATTAAAAACACTCTGCTTTTGAGAAAAGAGCACTCTTCTACTCTACTGTGTTTCCTATGGGGTCCGAACAGTGAGCTTGCTCTGATCAAAAGAACCGTGCTTCCTACACACACGGCCATATCTAGTTCATCTCTGCTTAGGAAACTGACAAGAACAGTAGCTCCTCTTCAGTCCAATACACTGTACTTGCTGGGAACAGACGCCAGTGATATTTGCACTGTGTATGGCAATGGGAGCGCAATAGTGACTCTTCTTACCAGAGAACAACTCTTGCTCATAGGACCAGAAACTGCATGTGATTTTACTCCATTTAGGACTTGGAAACAAACGCTAGCTTGCCTTACAAGAAACACACTCTGCTTTTGAGAAAAGAGCACTCTTCTACTCTAATGTGATTCCTATAGGGCTAGAAGAGTGAGCTTGCTCAGAACAAAAGAACTGTGCTTCCTACACACATCGACTGTATTTAGTTCAACTCTACTTAGGAAACTGACAAGAACAGTAGATACTCTTCAGTCCAATACACTGCACATGCTGGGAACAGACGCCAGTGCTATTTGCCCTGTGTATAGCAATGGGAGCGCAATAGTGACTCTTCTTTCCAGAAAACAACTCTTGCTCGTAGGACCAAAAACTGCATGTGATTCAACTCCATTTAGAACTGGGAAACAAACGCTAGCTCACCTTACAATAAACACACTCTGCTTTTGAGAAAAGAGAGCTTTTCTAGTTTACTGTTTTTCCTACGGGGTCCGAACAGTGAGCTTGCTCCGAACAAAAGAACAGTACTTCCTACACACACGGGCCATATCTAGTTCAACTCTGCTTAGGAAACTGACAAGAACAGTAGCTCCTCTTCAGTCCAATACACTGTACTTGCTGGGAACAGACGCCAGTCCTATTTGCACTGTGTATGGCAATGGGAGCGCAATAGTGACTCTTCTTTCCAGAAAACAACTCTTGCTCATGGGACCCAAAACTGCATGTGATTCAACTCCATTTAGGACTGGGAAACAAATGCTAGCTTGCCTTACAAGAAACACAATCTGCTTTTGAGAAAAGAGCACTCTTCTAATCTATTGTGTTTCCTATAGAGCCAGAACAGTGAGCTTGTTCAGAACAAAAGAACTGTGCTTCCTACACACACAGCCATATCTGGTTCAATTCTGCTTAGGAAAATGACAAGAACAGTAGATCCTCTTCAGTCCAATACACTGTACATGCTGGGAATAGACGCCAGTGCTTTTTGCCTTGTGTATGACAATGGGAGTGCAATAGTGACTCTTCTTACCAGAAAACAACTCTTGCTCGTAGGACCAGAAACTGCATGTGATTAAACTCCATTTAGGACTGGGAAACAAACGCTAGCTCGCCTTACAAGAAACACAATCTGCTTTTGAGAAAAGAGCACTCTTCTACTCTAATGCGTTTCCTATAGGGCCAAAACAATGAGCTTGCTCAGAACAAAAGAACTGTGATTCCTACACACACGACCATATCTAGTTCAATTCTGCTTAGGAAACTGACAAGAACAGTAGATCCTCTTCAGTCCAATACACAGTACATGCTGGGAATAGACGCCAGTGCTATTTGCCCTGTGTATGACAATGGGAACGCAATAGTGACTCTTCCTACCAGAAAACAACTCTTGCTGGTAGGACGAGAAACTGCATGTGATTCAACTCCATTTAGGACTGGGAAACAAACGCTAGCTCGCCTTAGAAGAACCACATTCTGCTTCTGAGAAAAGGCCACTCATCTACTCTACTGTGTTTCCTATGGGGTGCGAACAGTGAGTTTGCTCAGAACAAAAGAACTGTGCTTCCTATACACACGGGCCATATCTAGTTCAACTCTGCTTAGGAAACTGACAAGAACAGTAGCTCCTCTTCAGTCCAAAACACTGTACTTGTTGGGAACAGACGCGAATGCTATTTACACTGTGTATGGAAATGGGAGCGCAATAGTGACTCTTCTTACCAGAAAACAACTCTTGCTCATAGGACCAAAAACTGCATGTGATTCAACTCCATTCAGGACTGGAAACAAACGCCAGCTGGCCTTCCAAGAAACACACTCTGCCTATGAGAAAAGGGCACTCTTCTACTCTACTGTGTTTCCTATAGGGCCAAAACAGTGAGCTTGCTCAGAACTAAAAAACTGTGCTTCCTACACAAACGTCCATATCTAGTTCAATTCTGCTTAGGAAACTGACAAGAACAGTAGATCCTCTTCAGTCCAATACACTGTACATGCTGGGAATAGACGCCAGTGCTATTTGCCCTGTGTATGACAATGGGAGCACAATAGTGACTCTTCTTACCAGAAAACAACTCCTGCTCGTAGGAGCAGAAACTGCATGTGATTCAACTCCATTTAGAACTGGGAAACAAACGCTAGCTCACCTTACAATAAACACACTCTGCTTTTGAGAAAAGAGAGCTTTTCTAGTCTACTGTGTTTCCTACAGGGTCCGAACAGTGAGCTTGCTCCGAACAAAAGAACCGTGCTTCCTACACACACGGGCCATATCTAGTTCAACTCTGCTTAGGAAACTGACAAGAACAGTAGCTCCTCTTCAGTCCAATACACTGTACTTGCTGGGAACAGACGCCAGTGCTATTTGCACTGTGTATGGCAATGTGAGCGCAATAGTGACTCTTCTTTCCAGAAAACAACTCTTGCTCATGGGACCAAAAAGTGCATGTGATTCAACTCCATTTAGGACTGGGAAACAAATGCTAGATCGCCTTACAAGAAGCACACTGTGCTTTTGAGAAAAGAGCACTCTTCTACTCTACTGTGTTTCCTATAGAGCCAAAACAGTGAGCTTGCTCAGAAAAAAAGAACTGTGCTTCCTACACACACGGCCATATCTAGTTCAATTCTGCTTAAGAAACTGACAAGAATAGTACATCCTCTTCAGTCCAATAAACTGTACTTGCTGGGAACAGACGCCAGTGCTATTTGCACTGTGTATGGCAATGGGAGCGCAATAGTGACTCTTCTTTCCAGAAAACAACTCTTGCTCATGGGACCCAAAACTGCATGTGATTCAACTCCATTTGGGACTGGGAAACAAATGCTAGCTTGCCTTACAAGAAACACAATCTGCTTTTGAGAAAAGAGCACTCTTCTAATCTATTGTGTTTCCTATAGAGCCAGAACAGTGAGCTTGCTCAGAACAAAAGAACTGTGCTTCCTACACACACAGCCATATCTGGTTCAATTCTGCTTAGGAAAATGACAAGAACAGTAGATCCTCTTCAGTCCGATACACTGTACTTGCTGGGAACAGACGGGAGTGCTATTTGCACTGTGTATGGCAATGGGAGCGCAATAGTGACTTTCCTTACCAAAAAACAACTCTTGCTCGTAGGACCAGAATCTGCATGTTATTCAACTCCATATAGGACTGGGAAACAAACGTTAGCTCCCCTTACAAGAAACACAATCTGCTTTTGAGAAAAGAGCACTCTTCTACTCTACTGTGTTTCCTATAGGGCCAGAACAGTGAGCTTGCTCAGAACAAAAGAACTGTGCTTCCTACACACACGGCCATATCTAGTTCAACTCTGCTTAGGAACCTGACAAGAACAGTAGATCCTCTTCAGTCCAATACACTGTACATGCTGGGAACAGACACATGTGCTGTT